>NW_027596143.1:600000-871000 GCF_964194155.1 Cetorhinus maximus
CTTGAGGTTGTAGTTGAATATGTTGGTGTTTTTCATTCTTGAGGTTCTTGTTGAATTTTTTGATGTTCTTCATTGCTGAGGTTGTTGTTGAATATGTTGGTGATTTTCAATCTAGAGGGTTTTGAATTTATTGTTGTCATCAATGGATTTCTTTGATCATTTTTTAATTTTTCAAAGTTGAGGTTGTTATTGAATTTGTTGGTGTTTTTCAATGTTGAGGTTGTTGAATTTGTTGGTTTTTTTCCAAGTTGAGATTGTTGTTGAATTTTTTTGGCGTTTTTCATTGTTGAGGTTGTTGTTGAATTTGTTGGAGTTTTTCAATGTTGAGGTTGTTGTTGAATTTGTTGGTGTTTTTGAATGTTGAGGTTGTTGTTGAATTTTTTTGTTCTTTTTCATTGTTGAGGTTGTTGTTGAATTTGTTGGTGTTTTGAACATTGAGATTGTTGTTGAATTATTTTGTGTTTTTCATTGTTGAGGTTGTTGTTGAATTTTTGGAGATTTTCAATATTAAGGATCTTGTTGAATTTATTCGTGTTATCAATGATTTTCCTTCTTCTTTTATGTATTTTTCAAAGTTGAGGTTGCAGTTGAATTTGTTGGTGTTTTTGAATGTTGAGGTTGTTGTTGAATTTGTTGGTGTTTTTCAATGTTGAGGTTATTGAATTTGTTGGTGTTTTTCAAAGTTGAGGTTGTTGTTGAATTTTTTTGGTGTTTTCATTGTTGAGGTTTTTGTTGAATTTCTTGGTGTTTTGGAATGTTGAGGTTGTTGTTGTATATTTTGATGTTTTTCAATGTTGAGATTTTTGTTGAATTTGATGGTCATTTTTAATTTTGAGTTTGTTGTTGAATTTTCAGGTGTTTTTCATTGTTGCGGTACATGTTGAATTTGTTGGTGTTTTTCATTTTTGAGGTTGTTGTTGAATTGTTGGTTTTTTTCATTGCTGAGGTTGATGTTGAATTTGTTGGTGATTTTCAATGTTGAGGTTGTTGAATTTATTGGTCTTATCAATGGTTTTTTTTATCTTTTTTGTATTTTTCAAAGTTGAGGTTGCAGTTGAATTTGTTGGTGTTCTTCAATTTTGAGGTTGTTGAATTTGTTGGTGTTTATGAATGTTGAAGCTGTTGATGAATTTTTTGGTGTTTTTCAAAGTTGAGATTGTTGTTGAATTTTTTTGGCGTTTTTCATTGTTGGGGTTGTTGTTGAATTTGTTGGAGTTTTTCAATGTTGAGGTTGTTGTTGAATTTGTTGGTATTTTTGAATGTTGAGGTTGTTGTTGAATTTTCTGTTGTTTTTCATTGTTGAGGTTGTTGTTGAATTTGTTGTTGTTTTTGAATGTTGAGGTTGGTGTTGAATTGTTTGGTGTTTTCCATTGCTGACGTTGTTGTTGTTGAATTTTTTGATGTTTTTCATTGTTGAGGTTGTTGTTAAATTTGTTGGTGATTTACAATATTGAGGTTGTTGTTGAATTAGTTGTTGTTTTTCCGTGTTGAGGTTTTTGAATTTGTTTATATTTTCAAAGTTGAGGTTGTTGTTAAATTTGTTGGTGATTTTGAATACTGAGGTTGTTGTTGAATTTTTTGGTGTTTTTCGTTGTTGAGGTTGTTGTTGAAATTGTTGGAGATTTTCAATGTTTAGGTACTTGTTGAATTATTTGGTGTTTTTCATTGTTGAGGTCGTTGTTGTTGAATTGTTTGCCTGTTTTCATTGCTGAGGTTGTTGATGAATTTGTTGGTGATTTTCAATATTGAGGTTGTTGTTGAATTTATTGGTGTTACCAATGTTTTTTTTAAAAATTTTGTATTTTTCAAAGTTTATTTTGCAATTTAATTTGTTGATGTTTTTGAATGTTGATGTTGTTGAATTTGTTGGTTTTTTTCAAATTTGAGATTGTTGTTGAATTTTTTGGTGTTTTCATGGTTGAGGTTTTTGTTGAATTTGTTGGTGTTTTGGAATGTTGAGGTTGTTGTTGCATTTTTTGATGTTTTTCAATGTTGAGATTTCTGTTGATTTTGATGGTGATTTTCAATTTTGAGTTTGTTGAGGTTCTTGTTGAATTTTTTGATGTTTTTCATTGCTGAGGTTGTTGCTGAATTTGTTGATGATTTTCAATGTTGATGTTGTTGAATTTATTGGTGTTATCAATGGGTTTTTTTTGATCTTTTTTGTAATTTTCAAAGTTGAGGTTGCATTTGAATTTGTTGGTATTTTTCAATGTTGAGCTTGTTGAATTTGTTGGTGTTTTTCAAAGTTGAGGTTGTTGATGAATTTGTTGGTGTTTTTCATTGTTGAGGTTGTTGTTGAATTTGTTGGTGATTTTCAATATTGAGGTTGTAGTTGAATTTGTTGGTGTTTTTCCATGTTGAGCTTTTTGAATTTGGTGATGTTTTTCGAATTTGAGGTTTTTGTTGAATATTTTGGTGTTCTTCAATGTTCAGGTTGTTCTTGAATTTTTTGGTGATTTTCAATACTGAGGTTTTTGTTGAATTTATTGGTGTATTCAATGTTTTTTTTTGAATCTTATTGTATTTGTCAAAGTTGAGGTTGCAGTTGAATTTGTTCGTGTTTCTCAATGTTGAGGTTGTTGAGATTCTTGGTATTTTTCAAAGTTGTGGTTGTTGTTGAATTTTTTGGTGTTTTTCGTTGTTGAGTTTTATGTTGAATTTGTTGTTGTTTTTGAATGTTGAGGTTGTTGTTGAATTTATTGATGTTTTTCATTGGTGAGGATGTTGTTCAATTTGTTCGTAATTTTCAATGTTGAGTTTGTTGTTCAATTTTTTGGTGTTTTTCATTGTTGAGGTTGTTGTTGAAATTGTTGGAGTTTTTCAATGTTGAGGTTGTGGTTGAAATTGTTGGAGTTTTTCAATGTTGTGGTTGTGGTTGAATTTATTGGAGTATACAAGTTTTTTTTTAATCTTTTTGTATTTTTCAAAGTTGATGTTGATGTTGAATTTGTTGGTGTTTTTCAATGTTGACGTTGTTGAATTTGATGGTGTTTTTCATTGTTGTGGTTGTTGTTATTGAATTTTTGATGTTTTTCATTTTTGAGGTTGTTGTTAAATTTGTTGGTGATTTACAATATTGAAGTTGTTGTTGAATTAGTTGGTGTTTTTCCATGTTGAGGTTTTTGAATTTGTTTATGTTTTCAAAGTTGATGTTGTTGTTAAATTTGTTGGTGATTTTGAATACTGAGGTTGTTGTTGAATTTTTTGGTGTTTTTCAATGTTGAGGTTGTTGTTGAAATTGTTGGAGTTTTTCAATGTTGAGGTTCTTGTAGAATTATTTGGTGTTTTTCATTGTTGAGGTCGTTGTTGTTGAATAGTTTCCCTGTTTTCATTGCTGAGGTTGTTGATGAATTTGTTGGTGATTTTCAATATTGAGGTTGTTGTTGAATTTATTGGTGTTACCAATGTTTTTTTAAAACTTTTTTGTATTTTTCAAAGTTGATTTTGCAATTTAATTTGTTGATGTTTTTGAATGTTGATGTTGTTGAATTTGATGGTTTTTTTCAAAGTTGAGATTGTTGTTGAATTTTTTGGTGTTTTCATTATTGAGGTTTTTGTTGAATTTGTTGGTGTTTTGGAATGTTGAGGTTGTTGTTGCATTTTTTGATGTTTTTCATTGCTGAGGTTGTTGCTGAATTTGTTGATGATTTTCAATGTTGATGTTGTTGAATTTATTGGTGTTATCAATGGTTTTTTTTTGATCTTTTTTGTAATTTTCAAAGTTGAGGTTGCATTTGAATTCGTTGGTGTTTTTCAATGTTGATGTTGTTGAATTATTTGGTGTTTTTCAAAGTTGAGGTTGTTGTTGAATTTTTTGGTGTTTTTCATTGTTGAGGTATTTGTTGAATTTTTTGCTGTTTTTGAATGTTGAGGTTGCTGTTGAATTTTTTGGTGTTTTCATTGTTGAGGTTGTTGTTGAATTTGTTGGAGTTTTTCAATTTTGAGGTTGTTGTTGAATTTGTAAGTGTTTCTCAACGCTGGGGTTGTTGAATTTGTTGGTGTTTTTCAAAGTTGACGTTGTTGTTGAATTATTTGGTGTTTTTAATTGTTGAGGTTTTTGTTGAATTTGTTGGTGTTTTTGAACGTTGAGGTTGTTGTTGAATTTTTTGGTGTTTTTCATTGTTGAGGTTGTTTTAGAATTTGTTGCTGTTTTTGAATGTTGAAGCTGTTGATGAATTTTTTGGTGTTTTTCATTGCTGAGGTTTTTGTTGAATTTGTTGCTGGTTTTCAGTGTTGAGGTTGTTGTTGAATTTGTTGGTGGTTTTCAATATTGAGGTTGTAGTTGAATTTGTTGGTGTTTTACCATGTTGAGGTTTTTGAATTTGTTGGTGTTTTTCATTGTTGAGGTTGTTGTTGAATATTTTGGTGTTTTTCAATATTGAGGTTGTTGTTGAATTTTTTGCTGATTTTCAATATTGAGGTTGTTGTAGAATTTATTGGTGTATTCAATGATTTTTTTGAATCTTTTTGCATTTTTCAAAGTTGAGGTTGCATTTGAATTTGTTGTTTTTTCTCAATGTTGAGGTTGTTGAATTTTTTAGTGATTTTCAAAGTTGAGGTTGTTGTTGAATTTTTTGGTGTTTTTCATTGTTGAGTTTTTTGTTGAATTTGTTGTTGTTTTTGAATGTTGAGGTTGTTTTTGAATTTATTGATGTTTTTCATTGTTGAGGTTGTTGTTGAATTTGTTGGTTATTTTCAATGTTGAATTTGTTGTTGAATTTTTTGGTGTTTTTCATTGTTGAGATTGTTGTTGAAATTGTTGGAGTTTTTCAATGTTGAGGTTGTTGTTGAATCATTTGGTATTTTTGAATGTTGAGGTTGTTGATGAATTTTTTGGTGTTTTTCATTGTTGTGGTTTTTGTTGAATTTGTTGGTGTTTTTCATTGTTGTGGTTGTTGTTGAATTTGTTGGTGATTTTCAATATTGAGGTTGTAGTTGAATTTGATGGTGTTTTTCAATATTGAGGTTGTAGTTGAATTTGTTGGTGTTTTTCCATGTTGAGGTTTTTGAATTTGGTGGTGTTTTTCAAAGTTGAGGTTTTTGTTGAATATTTTGGTTTTCTTCAATGTTGAGGTTGCTCTTGAATTTTTTGGTGATTTTCAATATTGAGGTTTTTGTTGAATTTATTGGTGTATTCAATGTTTTCTTTTTGAATGTTATTGTATTTTTCAAAGTTGAGGTTGCAGTTGAATTTGTTCGTGTTTCTCAATGTTGAGGTTGTTGTTGTATTTTTTGGTGTATTTCATTGTTGAGGTTGTTGTTGAAATTGTTGGAGTTTTTCAATGTTGAGGTTGTTGTTGATTTTGCTGGTGTTTGGAATATTGAGATTGTTGTTGAATTATTTGGTGTTTTTCATTGTTGAGGTTGTTGTTGAAATTGTTGGGGTTTTTCAATGTTGAGGTTGTTGTTGAATCTTTTGGTATTTTTCATTGATGAGATCGTTGTTGTTGAATTTATTCCTGTTTTTCATTGCTGAGGTTGTTGTTGAATTTTCTGGTGTTTTTGAATGTTGAGGTTGTTGTTGAATTTTTTGGTGTTTTTCAATGTTGAGGTTGTTGTTGAATTTGTTGGTATTTTCGAATGTTGATGTTGTTGTTGATTTTGTTGGTGTTTGGAATATTGAGATTGTTGTTGAATTATTTGGTGTTTTTCATTGTTGAGGTTGTTGTTGAATTTTTTGATGTTTTTCATTGTTGAGGTTGTTGTTGAATTTATTGGTGATTTTCAATATTAAGGATCTTCTTGAATTTATTGGTGTTTTCAATGATTTTTCTTGAACTTTTTTGTATTTTTCAAAGTTGAGGTTGCAGTTGAATATGTTGGTGTTTTTCAAAGTAGAGGTTGTTGAATTTGTTGGTGTTTTTCAAAGTTGAGGTTGTTGTTGAATTTGTTGGTGCTTTTCCATGTTGAGGTTTTTGAATTTCTTTATGTTTTCAAAGTTGAGGTTGTTGTTGAATATTTTGGTGTTTTTCAATGTTAAGGATCTTGTTGAATTTATTGGTGTTATCAATCATTTTTCTTGACCTTTTTTGTATTTTTCAAAGTTGAGGTTGCAGTTGAATTTGTTGATGTTTTTCAAAGTTGAGGTCGTTGAATTTGTTGGTGTTTTTCAAAGTTGAGGTTGTTGTTGAATTTTTTGATGTTTTTCAATGTTGAGGTTGTTGTTGAATTTGTTGGTGTTTTACCATCTTGAGGTTGTTGTTGAATTTATTGGTGTATTCAATGTTTTTTTTGAATCTTTTTGTATTTTTGAAAGTTGAGGTTGCAGTTGAATTTGTTCCTGTTTCACAATGTTGAGGTTGTTGAATTTTTGTAGTGTTTTTCAAAGTTGAGGTTGTTCTTGAATTTTTTTGGGGTTTTTCATTGTTGAGGTTGTTGTTGAATTTGTTGGAGTTTTTCAATGTTGTGGTTGTTGTTGAATTTGTTGGTGTTTTTCAATGTTGAGGTTGTTGAATTTCTTGGTGTTTTTAAAGTTGACGTTGTAGTTGAATGTTTTGGTGTTTTTAATTGTTGAGGTTTTTGTTGATTTTGTTGGTGTTTTTGAATGTTGAAGTTGTTGTTGAATTTTTTGGTTTTTTTCATTGTTGAGGTTTGTGTTGAATTTGTTGTTGTTTTTGAATGTTGAGGTTGGTGTTGAATTGTTTGGTGTTTCCATTGTTGACGTTGTTGTTGAATTTTTTGATGTTTTTCATTGTTGAGATTGTTGTTAAATTTGTTGCTGGTTTTCAGTGTTGAGGTTGTTGTTGAATTTGTTGGTGATTCTCAATATTGAGGTTGTAGTTGAATTTGTTGTTGTTTTTGAATGTTGAGGTTGTTTTTGAATTTATTGATGTTTTTCATTGTTGAGGTTGTTGTTGAATTTGTTGGTTATTTTCAATGTTGAATTTGTTGTTGAATTTTTTGGTGTTTTTCATTGTTGAGATTGTTGAAATTGTTGGAGTTTTTCAATGTTGAGGTTGTTGTTGAATCATTTGGTATTTTTGAATGTTGAGGTTGTTGATGAATTTTTTGGTGTTTTTCATTGTTGTGTTTTTTGTTGAATTTGTTGGTGTTTGGAATATTGAGATTGTTGTTGATTTATTTGGTGTTTTTCATTGTTGAGGTTGTTGTTGAAATTGTTGGGGTTTTTCAATGTTGAGGTTGTTGTTGAATCTTTTGGTATTTGTCATTGATGAGATCGTTGTTGTTGAATTTATTCCTGTTTTTCATTGCTGAGGTTGTTGTTGAATTTTTTGGTGTTTTTGAATGTTGAGGTTGTTGTTGAATTTTTTGGTGTTTTTCATTGTTGAGGTTGTTGTTGAATTTGTTGGTATTTTCGAATGTTGATGTTGTTGTTGATTTTGTTGGTGTTTGGAATATTGAGATTGTTGTTGAATTATTTGGTGTTTTTCATTGTTGAGGTTGTTGTTGAATTTTTTGATGTTTTTCATTGTTGAGGTTGTTGTTGAATTTATTGGTGATTTTCAATATTAAGGATCTTCTTGAATTTATTGGTGTTATCAATGATTTTTCTTGAACTTTTTTGTATTTTTCAAAGTTGAGGTTGCAGTTGAATATGTTGGTGTTTTTCAAAGTAGAGGTTGTTGAATTTGTTGGTGTTTTTCAAAGTTGAGGTTGTTGTTGAATTTGTTGGTGCTTTTCCATGTTGAGGTTTTTGAATTTGTTTATGTTTTCAAAGTTGAGGTTGTTGTTGAATATTTTGGTGTTTTTCAATGTTAAGGATCTTGTTGAATTTATTGGTGTTATCAATGATTTTTCTTGAACTTTTTTGTATTTTTCAAAGTTGAGGTTGCAGTTGAATTTATTGGTGTTATCAATGATTTTTCTTGAACTTTTTTGTATTTTTCAAAGTTGAGGTTGCAGTTGAGTTTGTTGATGTTTTTCAAAGTTGAGGTCGTTGAATTTGTTGGTGTTTTTCAAAGTTGAGGTTGTTGTTGAATTTTTTGATGTTTTTCAATGTTGAGGTTGTTGTTGAATTTGTTGGTGTTTTACCATCTTGAGGTTGTTGTTGAATTTATTGGTGTATTCAATGTTTTTTTTGAATCTTTTTGTATTTTTGAAAGTTGAGGTTGCAGTTGAATTTGTTCCTGTTTCACAATGTTGAGGTTGTTGAATTTTTGTAGTGTTTTTCAAAGTTGAGGTTGTTCTTGAATTTTTTTGGGGGTTTTCATTGTTGAGGTTGTTGTTGAATTTGTTGGAGTTTTTCAATGTTGAGGTTGTTGTTGAATTTGTTGGTGTTTTTCAATGTTGAGGTTGTTCAATTTCTTGGTGTTTTTAAAGTTGACGTTGTAGTTGAATGTTTTGGTGTTTTTAATTGTTGAGGTTTTTGTTGAATTTGTTGGTGTTTTTGAATGTTGAAGTTGTTGTTGAATTTTTTGGTTTTTTTCATTGTTGAGGTTGTTGTTGAATTTGTTGTTGTTTTTGAATGTTGAGGTTGGTGTTGAATTGTTTGGTGTTTCCATTGTTGACGTTGTTGTTGAATTTTTTGATGTTTTTCATTGTTGAGGTTGTTGTTAAATTTGTTGCTGGTTTTCAGTGTTGAGGTTGTTGTTGAATTTGTTGGTGATTCTCAATATTGAGGTTGTAGTTGAATTTGTTGTTGTTTTTGAATGTTGAGGTTGTTTTTGAATTTATTGATGTTTTTCATTGTTGAGGTTGTTGTTGAATTTGTTGGTTATTTTCAATGTTGAATTTGTTGTTGAATTTTTTGGTGTTTTTCATTGTTGAGATTGTTGTTGAAATTGTTGGAGTTTTTCAATGTTGAGGTTGTTGTTGAATCATTTGGTATTTTTGAATGTTGAGGTTGTTGATGAATTTTTTGGTGTTTTTCATTGTTGTGGTTTTTGTTGAATTTGTTGGTGTTTGGAATATTGAGATTGTTGTTGAATTATTTGGTGTTTTTCATTGTTGAGGTTGTTGTTGAAATTGTTGTGGTTTTTCAATGTTGAGGTTGTTGTTGAATCTTTTGGTATTTGTCATTGATGAGATCGTTGTTGTTGAATTTATTCCTGTTTTTCATTGCTGAGGTTGTTGTTGAATTTTTTGGTGTTTTTGAATGTTGAGGTTGTTGTTGAATTTTTTGGTGTTTTTCATTGTTGAGGTTGTTGTTGAATTTGTTGGTATTTTCGAATGTTGATGTTGTTGTTGATTTTGTTGGTGTTTGGAATATTGAGATTGTTGTTGAATTATTTGGTGTTTTTCATTGTTGAGGTTGTTGTTGAATTTTTTGATGTTTTTCATTGTTGAGGTTGTTGTTGAATTTATTGGTGATTTTCAATATTAAGGATCTTCTTGAATTTATTGGTGTTTTCAATGATTTTTCTTGAACTTTTTTGTATTTTTCAAAGTTGAGGTTGCAGTTGAATATGTTGGTGTTTTTCAAAGTAGAGGTTGTTGAATTTGTTGGTGTTTTTCAAAGTTGAGGTTGTTGTTGAATTTGTTGGTGCTTTTCCATGTTGAGGTTTTTGAATTTCTTTATGTTTTCAAAGTTGAGGTTGTTGTTGAATATTTTGGTGTTTTTCAATGTTAAGGATCTTGTTGAATTTATTGGTGTTATCAATCATTTTTCTTGACCTTTTTTGTATTTTTCAAAGTTGAGGTTGCAGTTGAATTTGTTGATGTTTTTCAAAGTTGAGGTCGTTGAATTTGTTGGTGTTTTTCAAAGTTGAGGTTGTTGTTGAATTTTTTGATGTTTTTCAATGATGCGGTTGTTATTGAATTTGTTGGTGTTTTAACATCTTGAGGTTGTTGTTGAATTTATTGGTGTATTCAATGTTTTTTTTGAATCTTTTTGTATTTTTGAAAGTTGAGGTTGCATTTGAATTTGTTCCTGTTTCTCAATGTTGAGGTTGTTGAATTTTTTGAGTGTTTTTCAAAGTTGAGGTTGTTGTTGAATTTTTTTGGGGTTTTTCATTGTTGAGGTTGCTGTTGAATTTGTTGGAGTTTTTCAATGTTGAGGTTGTTGTTGAATTTGTTGGTGTTTTTCAATGTTGAGGTTGTTGAATTTCTTGGTGTTTTTAAAGTTGACGTTGTAGTTGAATGTTTTGGTGTTGTTAATTGTTGAGGTTTTTGTTGAATTTGTTGGTGTTTTTGAATGTTGAAGTTGTTGTTGAATTTTTTGGTGTTTTTCATTGTTGAGGTTGTTGTTGAATTTGTTGCTGTTTTTGAATGTTGAGGTTGGTGTTGAATTGTTTGGTGTTTTCCATTGTTGACGTTGTTGTTGAATTTTTTGATGTTTTTCATTGTTGAGGTTGTTGTTAAATTTGTTGCTGGTTTTCAGTGTTGAGGTTGTTGTTGAATTTGTTGGTGATTTTCAATATTGAGGTTGTAGTTGAATTTGTTGGTGTTTTTCCATGTTGAGGTTTTTGAATTTGTTGGTGTTTTTCATTGTTGAGGTTGTTGTTGAATATTTTGGTGTTTATCAATATTGAGGTTGTTGTTGAATTTTTCGCTGATTTTCAATATTGAGGTTGTTGTTGAATTTATTGGTATATTCAATGATTTTTTTTGAATCTTTTTGCATTTTTCAAAGTTGAGGTTGCATTTGAATTTGTTGGTGTTTCTCAATGTTGAGGTTGTTGAATTTTTTGGTGATTTTCAAAGTTGAGGTTGTTGTTGAATTTGTTGGTGTTTTTCATTGTTGAGTTTTTGGTTGAATTTGTTGTTGTTTTTGAATGTTGAGGTTGTCTTTGAATTTATTGATGTTTTTCATTGTTGAGGTTGTTGTTGAATTTGTTGGTTATTTTCAATGTTGAATTTGTTGTTGAATTTTTTGGTGTTTTTCATTGTTGAGATTGTTGTTGAAATTGTTGGAGTTTGTCAATGTTGAGGTTGTTGTTGAATCATTTGGTATTTTTGAATGTTGAGGTTGTTGATGAATTTTTTGGCGTTTTTCAATGTTGAGGTTTTTGTTGAATTTATTCCTGTTTTTCATTGCTGAGGTTGTTGATGAATTTTTTGGTGTTTTTCAATGTTGAGGTCGTTGTTGTTGAATTGTTTGATGTTTTTCATTGTTGAGGTTGTTGTTGTTGAATTTTTTGATGTTTTTCATTGTTGAGGTTGTTGTTGAATTTATTGGTGATTTTCAATATTAAGGATCTTGTTGAATTTATTGGTGTTATCAATGATTTTTCTTGAACTTTTTTGTATTTTTCAAAGTTGAAGTTGCAGTTGAATATGTTGGTGTTTTTCAAAGTAGTGGTTGTTGAATTTGTTGGTGTTTTTCAAAGTTGAGGTTGTTGTTGAATTTGTTGGTGCTTTTCCATGTTGAGGTTTTTGAATTTGCTTATGTTTTCGAAGTTGAGGTTCTTGTTGAATATTTTGGTGTTTTTCAATGTTAAGGATCTTGTTGAATTTATTGGTGTTATCAATGATTTTTCTTGAACTTTTTTGTATTTTTGAAAGTTGAGGTTGCAGTTGAATTTGTTGATGTTTTTCAAAGTTGAGGTCGTTGAATTTGTTGGTGTTTTTCAAAGTTGAGGTTGTTGTTGAATTTTTTGATGTTTTTCAATGTTGAGGTTGTTGTTTAATTTGTTGGTGTTTTACCATCTTGAGGTTGTTGTTGAATTTATTGGTGTATTCAATGTTTTTTTTGAATCTTTTTGTATTTTTGAAAGTTGAGGTTGCAGTTGAATTTGTTCCTGTTTCTCAATGTTGAGGTTGTTGAATTATTTGAGTGTTTTTCAAAGTTGAGGTTGTTGTTGAATTTTTTTGGCGTTTTTCATTGTTGAGGTTGTTGTTGAATTTGTTGGAGTTTTTCAATGTTGAGGTTGTTGTTGAATTTGTTGGTGTTTTTCAATGTTGAGGTTGTTGAATTTCTTGGTGTTTTTAAAGTTGACGTTGTTGTTGAATGTTTTGGTGTTTTTAATTGTTGAGGTTGTTGTTGAATTTGTTGTTGTTTTTGAATGTTGAGGTTGGTGTTGAATTGTTTGGTGTTTTCCATTGTTGACCTTGTTGTTGTTGAATTTTTTGATGTTTTTCATTGTTGAGGTTGTTGTTAAATTTGTTGGTGATTTTCAATATTGAGGTTGTTGTTGAATTAGTTGGTGTTTTTCCATGTTGAGGTTTTTGAATTTGTTTATGTTTTCAAAGTTGTGGTTGTTGTTAAATTTGATGGTGATTTTCAATACTGAGGTTGTTGTAGAATTTTTTGGTGTTTTTCATTGTTGAGGTTGTTGTTGAATTTTTTGATGTTTTTCATTGTTGAGGTTGTTGTTGAATTTATTGGTGATTTTCAATATTAAGGATCTTCTTGAATTTATTGGTGTTATCAATGATTTTTCTTGAACTTTTTTGTATTTTTCAAAGTTGAGGTTGCAGTTGAATATGTTGGTGTTTTTCAAAGTAGAGGTTGTTGAATTTGTTGGTGTTTTTCAAAGTTGAGGTTGTTGTTGAATTTGTTGGTGCTTTTCCATGTTGAGGTTTTTGAATTTGTTTATGTTTTCAAAGTTGAGGTTGTTGTTGAATATTTTGGTGTTTTTCAATGTTAAGGATCTTGTTGAATTTATTGGTGTTATCAATGATTTTTCTTGAACTTTTTTGTATTTTTCAAAGTTGAGGTTGCAGTTGAATTTATTGGTGTTATCAATGATTTTTCTTGAACTTTTTTGTATTTTTCAAAGTTGAGGTTGCAGTTGAGTTTGTTGATGTTTTTCAAAGTTGAGGTCGTTGAATTTGTTGGTGTTTTTCAAAGTTGAGGTTGTTGTTGAATTTTTTGATGTTTTTCAATGTTGAGGTTGTTGTTGAATTTGTTGGTGTTTTACCATCTTGAGGTTGTTGTTGAATTTATTGGTGTATTCAATGTTTTTTTTGAATCTTTTTGTATTTTTGAAAGTTGAGGTTGCAGTTGAATTTGTTCCTGTTTCACAATGTTGAGGTTGTTGAATTTTTGTAGTGTTTTTCAAAGTTGAGGTTGTTCTTGAATTTTTTTGGGGGTTTTCATTGTTGAGGTTGTTGTTGAATTTGTTGGAGTTTTTCAATGTTGAGGTTGTTGTTGAATTTGTTGGTGTTTTTCAATGTTGAGGTTGTTCAATTTCTTGGTGTTTTTAAAGTTGACGTTGTAGTTGAATGTTTTGGTGTTTTTAATTGTTGAGGTTTTTGTTGAATTTGTTGGTGTTTTTGAATGTTGAAGTTGTTGTTGAATTTTTTGGTTTTTTTCATTGTTGAGGTTGTTGTTGAATTTGTTGTTGTTTTTGAATGTTGAGGTTGGTGTTGAATTGTTTGGTGTTTCCATTGTTGACGTTGTTGTTGAATTTTTTGATGTTTTTCATTGTTGAGGTTGTTGTTAAATTTGTTGCTGGTTTTCAGTGTTGAGGTTGTTGTTGAATTTGTTGGTGATTCTCAATATTGAGGTTGTAGTTGAATTTGTTGTTGTTTTTGAATGTTGAGGTTGTTTTTGAATTTATTGATGTTTTTCATTGTTGAGGTTGTTGTTGAATTTGTTGGTTATTTTCAATGTTGAATTTGTTGTTGAATTTTTTGGTGTTTTTCATTGTTGAGATTGTTGTTGAAATTGTTGGAGTTTTTCAATGTTGAGGTTGTTGTTGAATCATTTGGTATTTTTGAATGTTGAGGTTGTTGATGAATTTTTTGGTGTTTTTCATTGTTGTGGTTTTTGTTGAATTTGTTGGTGTTTGGAATATTGAGATTGTTGTTGAATTATTTGGTGTTTTTCATTGTTGAGGTTGTTGTTGAAATTGTTGTGGTTTTTCAATGTTGAGGTTGTTGTTGAATCTTTTGGTATTTGTCATTGATGAGATCGTTGTTGTTGAATTTATTCCTGTTTTTCATTGCTGAGGTTGTTGTTGAATTTTTTGGTGTTTTTGAATGTTGAGGTTGTTGTTGAATTTTTTGGTGTTTTTCATTGTTGAGGTTGTTGTTGAATTTGTTGGTATTTTCGAATGTTGATGTTGTTGTTGATTTTGTTGGTGTTTGGAATATTGAGATTGTTGTTGAATTATTTGGTGTTTTTCATTGTTGAGGTTGTTGTTGAATTTTTTGATGTTTTTCATTGTTGAGGTTGTTGTTGAATTTATTGGTGATTTTCAATATTAAGGATCTTCTTGAATTTATTGGTGTTTTCAATGATTTTTCTTGAACTTTTTTGTATTTTTCAAAGTTGAGGTTGCAGTTGAATATGTTGGTGTTTTTCAAAGTAGAGGTTGTTGAATTTGTTGGTGTTTTTCAAAGTTGAGGTTGTTGTTGAATTTGTTGGTGCTTTTCCATGTTGAGGTTTTTGAATTTCTTTATGTTTTCAAAGTTGAGGTTGTTGTTGAATATTTTGGTGTTTTTCAATGTTAAGGATCTTGTTGAATTTATTGGTGTTATCAATGATTTTTCTTGAACTTTTTTGTATTTTTCAAAGTTGAGGTTGCAGTTGAATTTGTTGATGTTTTTCAAAGTTGAGGTCGTTGAATTTGTTGGTGTTTTTCAAAGTTGAGTTTGTTGTTGAATTTTTTGATGTTTTTCAATGATGCGGTTGTTATTGAATTTGTTGGTGTTTTAACATCTTGAGGTTGTTGTTGAATTTATTGGTGTATTCAATGTTTTTTTTGAATCTTTTTGTATTTTTGAAAGTTGAGGTTGCATTTGAATTTGTTCCTGTTTCTCAATGTTGAGGTTGTTGAATTATTTGAGTGTTTTTCAAAGTTGAGGTTGTTGTTGAATTTTTTTGGCGTTTTTCATTGTTGAGGTTGTTGTTGAATTTGTTGGAGTTTTTCAATGTTGAGGTTGTTGTTGAATTTGTTGGTGTTTTTCAATGTTGAGGTTGTTGAATTTCTTGGTGTTTTTAAAGTTGACGTTGTTGTTGAATGTTTTGGTGTTTTTAATTGTTGAGGTTGTTGTTGAATTTGTTGTTGTTTTTGAATGTTGAGGTTGGTGTTGAATTGTTTGGTGTTTTCCATTGTTGACCTTGTTGTTGTTGAATTTTTTGATGTTTTTCATTGTTGAGGTTGTTGTTAAATTTGTTGGTGATTTTCAATATTGAGGTTGTTGTTGAATTAGTTGGTGTTTTTCCATGTTGAGGTTTTTGAATTTGTTTATGTTTTCAAAGTTGTGGTTGTTGTTAAATTTGATGGTGATTTTCAATACTGAGGTTGTTGTAGAATTTTTTGGTGTTTTTCATTGTTGAGGTTGTTGTTGAATTTTTTGATGTTTTTCATTGTTGAGGTTGTTGTTGAATTTATTGGTGATTTTCAATATTAAGGATCTTCTTGAATTTATTGGTGTTATCAATGATTTTTCTTGAACTTTTTTGTATTTTTCAAAGTTGAGGTTGCAGTTGAATATGTTGGTGTTTTTCAAAGTAGAGGTTGTTGAATTTGTTGGTGTTTTTCAAAGTTGAGGTTGTTGTTGAATTTGTTGGTGCTTTTCCATGTTGAGGTTTTTGAATTTGTTTATGTTTTCAAAGTTGAGGTTGTTGTTGAATATTTTGGTGTTTTTCAATGTTAAGGATCTTGTTGAATTTATTGGTGTTATCAATGATTTTTCTTGAACTTTTTTGTATTTTTCAAAGTTGAGGTTGCAGTTGAATTTATTGGTGTTATCAATGATTTTTCTTGAACTTTTTTGTATTTTTCAAAGTTGAGGTTGCAGTTGAGTTTGTTGATGTTTTTCAAAGTTGAGGTCGTTGAATTTGTTGGTGTTTTTCAAAGTTGAGGTTGTTGTTGAATTTTTTGATGTTTTTCAATGTTGAGGTTGTTGTTGAATTTGTTGGTGTTTTACCATCTTGAGGTTGTTGTTGAATTTATTGGTGTATTCAATGTTTTTTTTGAATCTTTTTGTATTTTTGAAAGTTGAGGTTGCAGTTGAATTTGTTCCTGTTTCACAATGTTGAGGTTGTTGAATTTTTGTAGTGTTTTTCAAAGTTGAGGTTGTTCTTGAATTTTTTTGGGGGTTTTCATTGTTGAGGTTGTTGTTGAATTTGTTGGAGTTTTTCAATGTTGAGGTTGTTGTTGAATTTGTTGGTGTTTTTCAATGTTGAGGTTGTTCAATTTCTTGGTGTTTTTAAAGTTGACGTTGTAGTTGAATGTTTTGGTGTTTTTAATTGTTGAGGTTTTTGTTGAATTTGTTGGTGTTTTTGAATGTTGAAGTTGTTGTTGAATTTTTTGGTTTTTTTCATTGTTGAGGTTGTTGTTGAATTTGTTGTTGTTTTTGAATGTTGAGGTTGGTGTTGAATTGTTTGGTGTTTCCATTGTTGACGTTGTTGTTGAATTTTTTGATGTTTTTCATTGTTGAGGTTGTTGTTAAATTTGTTGCTGGTTTTCAGTGTTGAGGTTGTTGTTGAATTTGTTGGTGATTCTCAATATTGAGGTTGTAGTTGAATTTGTTGTTGTTTTTGAATGTTGAGGTTGTTTTTGAATTTATTGATGTTTTTCATTGTTGAGGTTGTTGTTGAATTTGTTGGTTATTTTCAATGTTGAATTTGTTGTTGAATTTTTTGGTGTTTTTCATTGTTGAGATTGTTGTTGAAATTGTTGGAGTTTTTCAATGTTGAGGTTGTTGTTGAATCATTTGGTATTTTTGAATGTTGAGGTTGT
Organism: Cetorhinus maximus; assembly: GCF_964194155.1. NCBI lineage: Eukaryota > Metazoa > Chordata > Chondrichthyes > Lamniformes > Cetorhinidae > Cetorhinus > Cetorhinus maximus. Next base: position 616,539 of record NW_027596143.1, read on the forward strand.
TGATGAATTTTTTGGTGTTTTTCATTGTTGTGGTTTTTGTTGAATTTGTTGGTGTTTGGAATATTGAGATTGTTGTTGAATTATTTGGTGTTTTTCATTGTTGAGGTTGTTGTTGAAATTGTTGTGGTTTTTCAATGTTGAGGTTGTTGTTGAATCTTTTGGTATTTGTCATTGATGAGATCGTTGTTGTTGAATTTATTCCTGTTTTTCATTGCTGAGGTTGTTGTTGAATTTTTTGGTGTTTTTGAATGTTGAGGTTGTTGTTGAATTTTTTGGTGTTTTTCATTGTTGAGGTTGTTGTTGAATTTGTTGGTATTTTCGAATGTTGATGTTGTTGTTGATTTTGTTGGTGTTTGGAATATTGAGATTGTTGTTGAATTATTTGGTGTTTTTCATTGTTGAGGTTGTTGTTGAATTTTTTGATGTTTTTCATTGTTGAGGTTGTTGTTGAATTTATTGGTGATTTTCAATATTAAGGATCTTCTTGAATTTATTGGTGTTTTCAATGATTTTTCTTGAACTTTTTTGTATTTTTCAAAGTTGAGGTTGCAGTTGAATATGTTGGTGTTTTTCAAAGTAGAGGTTGTTGAATTTGTTGGTGTTTTTCAAAGTTGAGGTTGTTGTTGAATTTGTTGGTGCTTTTCCATGTTGAGGTTTTTGAATTTCTTTATGTTTTCAAAGTTGAGGTTGTTGTTGAATATTTTGGTGTTTTTCAATGTTAAGGATCTTGTTGAATTTATTGGTGTTATCAATGATTTTTCTTGAACTTTTTTGTATTTTTCAAAGTTGAGGTTGCAGTTGAATTTGTTGATGTTTTTCAAAGTTGAGGTCGTTGAATTTGTTGGTGTTTTTCAAAGTTGAGTTTGTTGTTGAATTTTTTGATGTTTTTCAATGATGCGGTTGTTATTGAATTTGTTGGTGTTTTAACATCTTGAGGTTGTTGTTGAATTTATTGGTGTATTCAATGTTTTTTTTGAATCTTTTTGTATTTTTGAAAGTTGAGGTTGCATTTGAATTTGTTCCTGTTTCTCAATGTTGAGGTTGTTGAATTTTTTGAGTGTTTTTCAAAGTTGAGGTTGTTGTTGAATTTTTTTGGGGTTTTTCATTGTTGAGGTTGCTGTTGAATTTGTTGGAGTTTTTCAATGTTGAGGTTGTTGTTGAATTTGTTGGTGTTTTTCAATGTTGAGGTTGTTGAATTTCTTGGTGTTTTTAAAGTTGACGTTGTAGTTGAATGTTTTGGTGTTGTTAATTGTTGAGGTTTTTGTTGAATTTTTTGGTGTTTTTGAATGTTGAAGTTGTTGTTGAATTTTTTGGTGTTTTTCATTGTTGAGGTTGTTGTTGAATTTGTTGCTGTTTTTGAATGTTGAGGTTGGTGTTGAATTGTTTGGTGTTTTCCATTGTTGACGTTGTTGTTGAATTTTTTGATGTTTTTCATTGTTGAGGTTGTTGTTAAATTTGTTGCTGGTTTTCAGTGTTGAGGTTGTTGTTGAATTTGTTGGTGATTTTCAATATTGAGGTTGTAGTTGAATTTGTTGGTGTTTTTCCATGTTGAGGTTTTTGAATTTGTTGGTGTTTTTCATTGTTGAGGTTGTTGTTGAATATTTTGGTGTTTATCAATATTGAGGTTGTTGTTGAATTTTTCGCTGATTTTCAATATTGAGGTTGTTGTTGAATTTATTGGTATATTCAATGATTTTTTTTGAATCTTTTTGCATTTTTCAAAGTTGAGGTTGCATTTGAATTTGTTGGTGTTTCTCAATGTTGAGGTTGTTGAATTTTTTGGTGATTTTCAAAGTTGAGGTTGTTGTTGAATTTGTTGGTGTTTTTCATTGTTGAGTTTTTGGTTGAATTTGTTGTTGTTTTTGAATGTTGAGGTTGTCTTTGAATTTATTGATGTTTTTCATTGTTGAGGTTGTTGTTGAATTTGTTGGTTATTTTCAATGTTGAATTTGTTGTTGAATTTTTTGGTGTTTTTCATTGTTGAGATTGTTGTTGAAATTGTTGGAGTTTGTCAATGTTGAGGTTGTTGTTGAATCATTTGGTATTTTTGAATGTTGAGGTTGTTGATGAATTTTTTGGCGTTTTTCAATGTTGAGGTTTTTGTTGAATTTATTCCTGTTTTTCATTGCTGAGGTTGTTGATGAATTTTTTGGTGTTTTTCAATGTTGAGGTCGTTGTTGTTGAATTGTTTGATGTTTTTCATTGTTGAGGTTGTTGTTGTTGAATTTTTTGATGTTTTTCATTGTTGAGGTTGTTGTTGAATTTATTGGTGATTTTCAATATTAAGGATCTTGTTGAATTTATTGGTGTTATCAATGATTTTTCTTGAACTTTTTTGTATTTTTCAAAGTTGAAGTTGCAGTTGAATATGTTGGTGTTTTTCAAAGTAGTGGTTGTTGAATTTGTTGGTGTTTTTCAAAGTTGAGGTTGTTGTTGAATTTGTTGGTGCTTTTCCATGTTGAGGTTTTTGAATTTGCTTATGTTTTCAAAGTTGAGGTTCTTGTTGAATATTTTGGTGTTTTTCAATGTTAAGGATCTTGTTGAATTTATTGGTGTTATCAATGATTTTTCTTGAACTTTTTTGTATTTTTGAAAGTTGAGGTTGCAGTTGAATTTGTTGATGTTTTTCAAAGTTGAGGTCGTTGAATTTGTTGGTGTTTTTCAAAGTTGAGGTTGTTGTTGAATTTTTTGATGTTTTTCAATGTTGAGGTTGTTGTTTAATTTGTTGGTGTTTTACCATCTTGAGGTTGTTGTTGAATTTATTGGTGTATTCAATGTTTTTTTTGAATCTTTTTGTATTTTTGAAAGTTGAGGTTGCAGTTGAATTTGTTCCTGTTTCTCAATGTTGAGGTTGTTGAATTATTTGAGTGTTTTTCAAAGTTGAGGTTGTTGTTGAATTTTTTTGGCGTTTTTCATTGTTGAGGTTGTTGTTGAATTTGTTGGAGTTTTTCAATGTTGAGGTTGTTGTTGAATTTGTTGGTGTTTTTCAATGTTGAGGTTGTTGAATTTCTTGGTGTTTTTAAAGTTGACGTTGTTGTTGAATGTTTTGGTGTTTTTAATTGTTGAGGTTGTTGTTGAATTTGTTGTTGTTTTTGAATGTTGAGGTTGGTGTTGAATTGTTTGGTGTTTTCCATTGTTGACCTTGTTGTTGTTGAATTTTTTGATGTTTTTCATTGTTGAGGTTGTTGTTAAATTTGTTGGTGATTTTCAATATTGAGGTTGTTGTTGAATTAGTTGGTGTTTTTCCATGTTGAGGTTTTTGAATTTGTTTATGTTTTCAAAGTTGTGGTTGTTGTTAAATTTGATGGTGATTTTCAATACTGAGGTTGTTGTAGAATTTTTTGGTGTTTTTCATTGTTGAGGTTGTTGTTGAAATTGTTGAGGTTTTTCAATGTTGAGGTACTTGTTGAATTATTTGGTGTTTTTCATTGTTGAGGTCGTTGTTGTTGAATTGTTTGCCTGTTTTCATTGCTGAGGTTGTTGATGAATTTGTTGGTGATTTTCAATATAGAGGTTGTTGTTGAATTTATTGGTGTTACCAATGTTTTTTTTAAAACTTTTTTGTATTTTTCAAAGTTTATTTTGCAATTTAATTTGTTGGTGTTTTTCAATGTTGATGTTGTTGAATTTGTTGGTTTTTTTCAAAGTTGAGATTGTTGTTGAATTTTTTGTTGTTTTCATTGTTGAGGTTTTTGTTGAATTTGTTGGTGTTTTGGAATGTTGATGTTGTTGTTGCATTTCTTGATGTTTTTCAATGTTGAGATTTCTGTTGAATTTGATTGTGATTTTCAATTTTGAATTTTTGAGGTTCCTGTTGAATTTTTTGATGTTTTTCATTGCTGAGGTTGTAGTTGAGCTTGTTGATGATTTTCAATGTTCAGGTTACTGAATTTATTGGTGTTATCAATGGTTATCTTTGATGTTTTTTGTAATTTTCAAAGTTGAGGTTGCATTTCAATTTGTTGGTGTTTTTCAATTTTGACGTTGTTGAATTTGTTGGTGTTTTTCAATGTTGAGGTTGTCGTTGAATTTTTTGGTGTTTTTCATTGTTGAGGTATTTGTTGAATTTTTTGGTGTTTTTGAATGTTGAGGTTGCTGTTGAATTTTATGGTGTTTTTCATTGTTGAGGTTGTTGTTGAATTTGTTGGAGTTTTTCAATTTTGAGGTTGTTGTTGAATTTGTAAGTGTTTTTCAACGTTGGGGTTGTTGAATTTGTTGGTGTTTTTCAAAGTTGACGTTGTTGTTGAATTATTTGGTGTTTTTAATTGTGGAGGTTTTTGTTGAATTTGTTGGTGTTTTTGAACGTTGAGGTTGTTGTTGAATTTTTTGGTGTTATTCATTGTTGAGGTTGTTCTAGAATTTGTTGGTGTTTTTGAATGTTGAGGTTTTTGATGAATTTTTTGGTGTTTTTCGTTGTTGGTGTTTTTGTTGAATTTGTTGCTGGTTTTCAGTGTTGAGGTTGTTGTTGAATTATTTGCTGATTTTCAATATTGAGGTTGTAGTTGAATTTGTTGGTGTTTTTCCATGTTGAGGTTTTTGAATTTGTTGGTGTTTTTCATTGTTGAGGTTGTTGTTGAATATTTTGGTGTTTTTCAATATTGAGGTTGTTCTTGAATTTCTTGCGGATTTTCAATGTTGAGGTTGTTGTTGAATTTATTGGTGTATTCAATGATTTTTTTTGAATCTTATTGAATTTTTCAAATTTTAGGTAGCAGTTGAATTTGTTGGTGTTTCTCAATGTTGATGTTGTTGAATTTTTTGGTGATTTTCAAAGTTGAGGTTGTTGTTGAATTTTTTGGTGTTTTTCAATGTTGAGGTTTTTGTTGAATTTTTTGGTTCTTTTGAATGTTGAGTTTGTTGTTGAATTTTTTGGTATTTTTCATTGTTGAGGTTGTTGTTGAAATTGTTGGAGTTTTTCAATGTTGAGATTGTTGTTGAATCTTTTGGTATTTTTCATGGATGAGATCGTTGTTGTTGAATTTATTCCTGTTTTTCATTGCTGAGGTTGTTGTTGAATTTGTTGGTGTTTTTCATTGTTGAGGTTGTTGTTGTTGAATTTTTTGATGCTTTTCATTGTTGAGGTTGTTTTTGAATTTATTGTTGTTTTTCAATATTAAGGATCTTGTTGAATTTATTGGTGTTATCAATGATTTTTCTTGAACTTTTTTGTATTTTTCAAAGTTGAGGTTGCAGTTGAATTTGTTGGTGTTTTTCAAAGTTGAGGTTCTTGTTGAATATTTTGTGATGTTTTTCATGTTAAGGTTTCTGATGAATTTGTTGGTGTTTTTGAATGTTGAGGTTTTGTTGAATTTGTTGGTGTTTTTCAATGTTGATGTTGTTGAATTTGTTGGTGTTTTTCAAGTTGACTTTGTTGTTGAATTTTTTCGTGTTTTTAATTGTTGAGGTTTTTGTTGAATTTGTTGGTGTTTTTGAATGTTGAGATTGTTGTTGAATTTTTTGGTGTTTTTCATTGTTGAGGTTGTTGTTGAATATTTTGTTGTTTTTGAATGTTGAGGTTGGTGTTGAATTGCTAGGTGTTTTTCATTGTTGAGGTTGTTGTTGTTCAATTTTTTGATGTTTTTCAAAGTTGAGGTTGTTTTTAAATTTGTTGGTGATTTTCAAAGCTGAGGTTGTTGTTGAATTTGTTGGTGCATTTGAATGTTGAGGATGTTAAATCTAATGGCGTTTTTCAAAATTGAGGTTGTTGAATTTTTTGGTGTTTTTCATTGTTGAGGTTATTGTTGAATTTGATGGTGTTTCTAAATGTTGAGGTTGTTGTTGAATTTTTTGGTGCTGTTCATTGTTGTGGTTGTTGTTGAATTTGTTGGAGTTTTTCAATGTTGAGGTTTTGTTGAATTTGTTGGTGTTTTTCAATGTTGAGGTGTTGAATTTGTTGGTGTTTTTAAAGTTGACTTTGTTTTTGAATTTTTTGGTGTTTTTAATTGTTGAGGTTTTTGTTGAATTTGTTGGTGTTTTTGAATGTTGAGATTGTTGTTGAATTTTTTGGTGTTTTTCATTGTTGAGGTTGTTGTTGATTTATTGTTGTTTTTGAATGTTGAGGTTGGTGTTGAATTGCTAGGTTTTTTTCATTGTTGAGGTTGTTGTTGTTCAATTTTTTGATGTTTTTCAAAGTTGAGGTTGTTGTTAAATTTGTTGGTGATTTTCAAAGCTGAGGTTGTTGTTGAATTTGTTGGTGTATTTGAATGTTGAGGATGTTAAACCTAATGGCGTTTTTCAAAATTGAGGTTGTTGAATTTTTTGGTGTATTTCATTGTTGTCGTTTTTGTTGAATACGTTGGTGTTTTTCATTGTTGATGAATTTGTTGGTGATTTTCAATATTGAGATTGTAGTTATATTTGTTGCTGTTTTTCATTCTTCTGGTTCTTGTTGAATTTTTTGATGATTTTCATTGCTGAGGTTGTTGTTGAATTTGTTGGTGATTTTCAATGTTGACGTTGTTGAATTTATTGGTCTCAACAATGGTTTTTTTTGATCATTTTTGTATTTTTCAAAGTTGAGGTTGTTTTTGAATTTGTTGGTGTTTTTCAATGTTGAGGTTGTTGAATTTGCTGGTGTTTTTGAATGTTGAGGTTGTTGTTGAATTTTTTGGTGTTTTTCATTGTTGCGGTTGTTGTTGAATATGTTGTTGTTTTTGAATGTTGAGGTTGTTGATGAATTTTTTGGTGTTTTTCATTGCTGAGGTTGTTGATGAATTTGTTGTTGTTTTTGAACGTTGAGGTTGTTGATGAATTTTTTGGTGTTTCTCGTTTTTGAGGTTTTTGTTGAATTAGTTGCTGGTTTTCAGTGTTGAGGTTGTTGTTGAATTTGTTGGTGATTTTAAATATTGAGGATGTAGTTGAATTTGTAGGTGTTTTGCCATGTTGAGGTTTTTGAATTTGTTGGTGTTTTTCATTGTTGAGGTTGTTGTTGAATATTTTGGTGTTTTTCAATGTTGAGGTTGTTGTTGAATTTTTTGCTGATTTTCAATATTGAGGTTGTTGTTCAATTTATTGGTGTATTCAATGCTTTTTTTTGAATCTTTTTGCATTTTTCAAAGTTGAGGTTGCATTTGAAATTGTTGGTGTTTCTCAATGTTGAGGTTGTTGAATTTTTTGGTGCTTTTCATTGATGAGTTTTATGTTGAATTTGTTGTTGTTTTTGAATGTTGAGGTTGTTGTTGAATTTATTGATGTTTTTCATTGTTGAGGTTGTTGTTGAATTTGTTCGTTATTTTCAATGTTGAGTTTGTTGTTAAATTTTTTGGTGTTTTTGAATGTTGAGTTTGTTGTTGAATTTTCTGGTATTTTTCATTTTAGAGGTTGTTGTTGAATATGTTGGAGTTTTTCAATGTTCAGGTTGTTGTTGAATTTGTTGGTGTTTTTCAATGTTGAAGTTGTTGAATTTGTTGGTGTTATTCAAAGTTTACGTTGTTGTTGAATTTGTTGGTGTTTTTAATTGTTGAACTTTTTGTTTAATTTGTTGGTGTTTTTGATGTTGTGGTTGTTGTTGAGTTTTTAGGTGTTTTTCATTGTTGAGGTTGTAGTTGAATTTGTTGGTGTTTTTGAATGTTGAGGTTGTTGTTGAATTGTTCGATGTTTTTCATTGTTGAGGTTGTTGTTGAATTTATTGACGTTTTTCATTGTTGAGGTTGTTGGTGAATTTTCTGGTATTTTTCATTTTAGAGGTTGTTGTTGAATATGTTGGAGTTTTTCAATGTTGAGGTTGTTGTTGAATTTGTTGGTGTTTTTCAATGTTGAAGTTGTTGAATTTGTTGGTGTTATTCAAAGTTTACGTTGCTGTTGAATTTGTTGGTGTTTTTAATTGTTGAGCTTTTTGTTTAATTTGTTGGTGTTTTTGACGTTGTGGTTGTTGTTGAGTTTTTAGGTGTTTTTCATTGTTGAGGTTGTAGTTGAATTTGTTGGTGTTTTTGAATGTTGAGGTTGTTATTGAATTGTTCGGTGTTTTTCATTGTTGAGGTTGTTGTTGAATTTTTTGACGTTTTTCATTGTTGAGGTTGTTGTTAAATTTGATGGTGATTTTCAATATTGAGGTTGATGTTGAATTTGTTGGTGATTTTCAATGTTGAGGTTGTTGACTTTGTTGGTGTATTCAAAGGTGAGGTTGTTGTTGAATTTGTTGGTGTTTTTCATTGTTGTGGTAATTGTTCAAATTCTTTGAGTTTATCAATGTTGAGGTTTTTATCGATTTGTTTGGTGTATTTCATTGTTGAGGTTGTTGTTTAAATGTTTTGGTGTTTTTCATTGTTGAGGTTGTTGTTGAATTTTTTGATGTTTTTCATTATTGAGGATGTTGTTGAATTTGTTGGAGTTTTTCAATGTTGAGGTTGTTGAATTTGTTGGTGTATTCAAAGGTGAGGTTGTTGTTGAATTTGTTGGTGTATTTGAATGTTGAGGTTGTTAAATCTGTTGGTGTTTTTCAAAATTGAGGTTGTTGTTGAATTTGTTGGTGATTTTCAATGTTGAGGTTGTTGAATTTGTTGGTGTTTTTCAATGCCGATGGTGTTGTTGAATTTGTTGGTGTATTTGAATGTTACGGTTGTTAAATTTGTTGGTGATTTTCAATGTTGAGTTTGTTGTCGAATTTTTTGGTGCTTTTCATTGTTGTGGTAATTGTTCAAATTCTTGGAGTTTTTCAATGTTGAGGTTTTTATTGATTTTTTTGGTGTATTTCATTGTTGAGGTTGTTGTTGAATTTTTTTGGTGTTTTTCATTGTTGAGGTTGTTGTTGAATTTTTTGATGTTTTTCATTGTTGAGGATGTTGTTGAATTTGTTGGTGTTTTTGATTGTTGAGGTTGTAGTTTTTGTTTTTTTGGTGTTTTAGAATGTTGAGGTTGATTTTGAATTTTTTTTGGTGTTTTTCATTGTTGAGGTTCTTGTTGAAATTGTTGGTGTTTTTCAATGTTGAGGTTGTTGAATTAGTTCGTGTTTTTCAAAGTTGATGTTGTTGTTGAATTTTTTCGTATTTTTCATTGTTGAGGTTTTTGTTTAATTTGTTGGTGTTTTTGAATGTTGAGGTTGTTGTTGAATTTTTAGGTGTTTTTCATTGTTGAGGTTGTTGTTGAATTATTTGACGTTTTTCATTGTTGAGGTTGTTGTTAAATTTGATGGTGATTTTCAATATTGAGGTTTTTGTTGAATTTGTTGGTGTTATCAATTTTTATTTTGTTGAACCTTTTTGTATTTTTAAGAGCTGAGGTTGTTGTTGAATTTGTTAGTGTTTTTCAATGTTGAGGTTGTTGAATTTGCTGGTGTATTCAAAGGTGAGGTTGTTGTTGAATTTGTTGTTGTATTTGAATGTTGAGGTTGTTAAATCTGTTGGTGTTTTTCAAAATTGAGGTTGTTGTTGAATTTTTTGGTGTTTTTCACTGTTGCAGTACTTGTTGAATTTGTTGGTGTCTTTCATTGTTGAGGTTGTTGTTGAATTTTTTGATGTTTTTCATTCCTGAGGTTGTTGTTGAATTTGTTGGTGATTTTCAATGTTGAGGTTGTTGAATTTGTTAGTGTTTTTCAATGCCGAGGGTGTTGTTGAAATTGTTGGAGTTTTTCAATGTTGAGGTTGTTGTTGAATTTTTTGGTGGCTTTCATTGATGAGGTCGTTGTTGTTGAATTTTTTGCTGTTTTTCATTGTTGAGGTTGTTGTTAAATTTGTTGGTGATTTTCAATGTAGAGTTTGTTGTTGAATTTTTTGGTGTTTTTCATTGTTGAGGTTGTTGCTGAAATTGTTGGTGTTTTTCAATGTTGAGGTTGTTGTTGAATTTTTTGGTGGCTTTCCTTGATGAGGTCGTTGTTGTTGAATTTTTTGCTGTTTTTCATTGTTGAGGTTGTTGATGAATTTGTTGGTGATGTTCAATATTGAGATTGTTGTTGAAATTATTGGCGTTATCAATGTGTTTTTTTCTCTTTTTTGTTTTTTTCAAACTTCAGTTTGCCCTTTATTTTGGTGGTGTTTTTCAATGTTGAAGTTGTTGAATTTGTTGGTGTTTTTCAAAGTTGTGATTGTTGTTGAATTATTTGGTGTTTTCATTGTTGAGGTTTTTGTTGAATTTGTTGGTGTCTTGGAATGTTAAGGTTGTTTTTGTATATTTTGATGTTTTTCAATGCTGAGATTTTTGTTGAATTTGATGGTGATTTTCAATTTTGTGTTTGTTGTTGAATTATTTGGTGTTTTTCATTGTTCCGGTACTTGTTGAAATTGTTGGAGTTTTTCAATGTTGTGGTTGTTATTGATTTTTTTGGTGGTTTTCATTGTTGAGGTCGTTGTTGTTGAATTTTTTGCTGTTTTTCATTGTTGAGGTTGTTGATGAATTTGTTGGTGATTTTCAATATTGAGTTTGTTGTTGAATTTATTGGTGTTATCAATGTGTTTTTTTAAACTTTATTGTATTTTTCAAACTTGAGTTTGCACTTTAATTTGTTGGTGTTCTCAATGTTGATGTTGTTGAATTTCTTGGTGTTTTTCAAAGTTGTGATTGTTGTTGAATTTTTTGGTGTTTTAATTGTTGAGGATTTTGTTGAATTTGTTGGTGTTTTGGAATGTTGAGGTTGTTGTTGTATTTTTCGATGTTTTTCAAGGTTGAGATTTTTGTGAATTGGAAGGTGATTTTCATTTTTGAGTTTGTTGTCGAATTTTTTGGTGTTTTTCTTTGTTGCGGTACTTGTTGAAAATGTTGGACTCTTTCATTGTTGAGGTTGTTATTGATTTTTTTGGTGTTATTCATTGTTGAGGTCGTTGTTGAATGTTTTTAGTGTTTTTCATTGTTGCGGTTATTGTTGAATTTTTTTGTTGTTTTTCATTGCTGAGGTTTCTGTTGAAATTGTTGGTGTTTTTGAATGTTGTGGTTGTTGATGAATTTTTTGGTGTTTTATATTGTTGAGGTTCTTGTTGAATTTGTTGGAGATTTTCAATGTTGAGGTTATTCTTGAATTTGTTTGTGTTTGTCAATGTTGAGGTTGTTGAATTTGATGGTGTTATTCAAAGTTGAGGTTGTTGTTGAATTTGTTGGTGTTTTTCATTGTTGAGGTTTTGGTTGAATTTGTTGGTGTTGTTGAATGTTGAGGTTGTTGTTTTTATTTTTTGCTGTTTTTGAATGTTGAGGTTGTTGTTGAATTTGTTGGTGTTTTTCATTGTTGAGGTTGTTGTTGAATTTTTTGGTGTTTATGAATGTTGAGGTTATTGTTGAATTTGTTGGTGTTTTTGAATGTTGAGGATGTTGTTGAATTTGTTGGTGTTTTTGAATGTTGACGTTGTTGATGAATTTTTTGGTGTTATTCATTGTTGAGGTTTTTGTTGAATTTGCTGGTGTTTTTCATTGTTGAGGTTGTTGTTGAATTTGTTGGTGATTTTCAATATTGAGGTTGTAGTTGAATTTGTTGGTGTTTTTCAAAGTTGAGGTTGTTGTTGAATTTTTTGGTGATTTTCAATATTGAGGTTGTTGTTGAATCTATTGGTGATTTTCATTGTTGAGGTTGTTGTTGAATTTGTAGGTGTTTTCGAATGTTGAGGTTGTTGTTGAATTTGTTGGTGTTTTGAATGTTGAGGTTGTTGTTGAATTTTTTGGTGCTTTCATTGTTGAGTTTTTTGTTGAATTTTTAGTTGTTTTTGAATGTTGATGTTCTTGTTGAATTTTTTGATGTTTTTCGTTGTTGAGGTTGTTGTTGAATTGTTGGTGATTTTCAATGTTGAGTTTGTTGTTGAATTTTTTGGTGTTTTTTCATTGTTGAGGTTGTTGTTGAAATTGTTGGCGTCTTTAATGTTGAGGTTGTCGTTGAATGTTTTGGTGATTTTCATTGTTGAGGTGGTTGTTGTTGAATTGTTTGCTGTTTTCCATTGTTGAGGTTGTTGATGAATTTGTTGGTGATTTTCAATATTGAGGTTGTTGTTGAATTTATTGGTGTTATCAATGTTATTTTAAAATTTTTTTGTATTTTTCGAAGTTTAGTTTGAACTTTAATTTGTTCTTGTTTTTCAATGTTGATGTTGCTGAATTTGTTTAGTGTTTTTCAAAGTTGTGATTGTTGTTGAATTTATTGGGGCTTTCATTGTTCAGGTTTTTGTTGAATTTGTTGGTGTTTTGGAATGTTGAGGTTGTTGTTGTAATTTTGGATGTTTTTCAATGATGAGATTTTTGTTGAATTTGATAGTTATTTTCAATGTTGAGGTTGTTGAATTTATTGATGTTACCAATGGTTTTTTTTGATCTTTATTGTATTTTTCGAAGTTGAGGTTGCATTTGTATTTGTTGGTGCTTTTCAATGTTGAGGTTGTTGAATTTGTTGCTGTTTTTCAAAGTTGAGGTTGTAGTTGAATTTTTTCGTATTTTTCATTGTTGAGGTTTTTGTTTAATTTGTTGGTGTTTTTGAATGTTGAGGTTGTTGTTGTATTATCTGGTATTTTTCATTGTTGAGGTTGTTGTTGAATTTGTTGGAGTTTTTCAATGTTGAAGTTGTTGTTGAATTGTTCGGTGTTTTTCATTGTTGAGGTTGTTGTTGAATTTTTTGACACTTTTTTGGCAATTTTGACAATTTTTATTTTGTTGAACCTTTTTGTATTTTTAATAGTTGAGGTTGTTGTTTAATTTGTTAGTGGTTTTCAATGTTGAGGATTTGTTGGTGTTATTCAAAGGTGAGGTTGTTATTGAATTTGTTGGTGTATTTGAATGTTGAGGTTGTTAAATCTGTTGGTGTTTTTCAAAATTGAATTTTTTGTTGCATTTGTTGGTGTTTTTCATTGTTGAGGTTGTTGTTGAATTTTTTGATGTTTTTCATTCCTGAGGTTGTTGTTGAATTTGTTGGTGATTTTCAATTTTGAGGTTGTTGAATTTGTTGGTGTTTGTCAATGCCGAGGGTGTTGTTGAATTTGTTGGTGTATTTGAATATTCCGGTTGTTTCAACTGTTGGTGTTTTTCAAAATTGAGGTTGTTGTTGAATTTTTTGGTGCTTTTCATTGTTGAGGTTTTTGTTGAATTTGATGGTGATTTTCAATGTTGAGTTTGTTGTCGAATTATTTGGTGCTTTTCATTGTTGTGGTAATTGTTCAAATTCTTGGAGTTTTTCAATGTTGAGGTTTTTATTGATTTTTTCGTGTATTTCATTGTTGAGGTTGTTGTTGAATTTTTTTGGTGTTTTTCATTGTTGAGGTTGTCGTTGAATTTTTTGATGTTTTTCATTGCTGAGTTTGTTGTCGAAATTTTTGGTGTTTTTGAATGTTGAGGTTGTTGTTGAATTTTTTTGTGTTTTTCATTGTTGAGGATGTTTTTGAATTTGTTGGAGTTTTTCAATGTTGAGGTTGTTGTTGAATGTTTTGGTGCTTTCATTGTTGAGTTTTTTGTTGAATTTGTTGTTGTTTTTGAATGTTGATGTTCTTGTTGTATTTTTTGATGTTTTTCGGTGTTGAGGTTGTTGTTGAATTTGTTGTTGATTTTCAATGTTGAGTTTGTTGTTGAATTTTTTGGTGTTTTTTCATTGTTGAGGTTGTTGTTGAAATTGTTGGCGTTTTTTAATGTTGAGGTTGTTGTTGAATGTTTTGATGATTTTCATTGTTGAGGTCGTAGTTGTTGAATTGTTTGCTGTTTTTCATTGTTGAGGTTGTTGATGAATTTGTTGGTGATTTTCAATATTGAGGTTGTTGTTGAATTTATTGGTGTTATCAATGTTATTTTTTAAATTTTTTATATTTTTCGAAGTTGAGTTTGCACTTTAAATTGTTCGTGTTTTTCAATGTTGATGTTGCTGAATTTGTTGGTGTTTTTCAAAGTTGTGATTGTTGTTGAGTTTTTTGGGGCTTTCATTGTTGAGGTTTTTGTTGAATTTGTTGGTGTTTTGGAATGTTGAGGTTGGTGGTGTTATTTTGGATGCTTTTCAATGTTGAGATTTTTGTTGAATTTGATGGTGATTTTCAATTTTGAGTTTGTTGTTGAATTTTTTTGGTATTTTTCATTGCTGCGGTACTTGTTGAATTTGTTGGTGTTTTTCACTGTTGAGGTTGTTGTTGAATTTTTTGATATTTTCCATTGCTGAGGTTGTTGTTGAATTTGTTGGTGAAATTCAATGTTGAGGTTGTTGAATTTATTGATGTTACCGATGGTTTTTTTTGATCTTTATTGTATTTTTAAAAGTTGAGGTTGCAGTTGGATTTGTTGGTGGTTTTCAATGTTGAGGTTCTTGAATTTGTTGGTGTTTTTCAAAGTTGAGGTTGTAGTTGAATTTTTTCGTATTTTTCATTGATGAGGTTTTTGTTTAATTTGTTGGTGTTTTTGAATGTTGAGGTTGTTGTTGAATTTTCTGGTATTTTTCATTTTAGAGGTTGTTGTTAAATATGTTGGAGTTTTTCAATGTTGATGTTGTTGTTGAATTTGTTGGTGTTTTTCAATGTTGAAGTTGTTGAATATGTTGGTGTTTTTCAAAGTTTACGTTGTTGTTGAATTTGTTGGTGTTTTTAATTGTTGAGGTTTTTGTTTAATTTGTTGGTGTTTTTGATGTTGTGGTTGTTGTTGAATTTTTAGGTGTTTTTCATTGTTGAGGTTGTAGTTGAAATTGTTGGTGTTTTTAAATGTTGAGGTTGTGGTTGAATTGTTCGGTGTTTTTCATTGTTGAGGTTGTTGTTGAATTTTTTGACGTTTTTCATTGTTGAGGTTGTTGTTAAATTTGATGGTGATTTTCAATATTGTGGATGATGTTGAATTTGTTGGTGATTTTCAAAGTTGATGTTGTTGACTTTGTTGGTGTTTTTCAGAGCTGCGTTTGTTGTTGAATTTGTTGGTGTATTTGAATGTTGAGGTTGTTAAATCTGTTGGTGTTTTTCAAAATGGAGGTTGTTGTTGAATTTTTTGGTGTTTTTCATTGTTGCAGTACTTGTTGAATTTGTTGGTGTTTTTCATTGTTTAGGTTGTTGTTGAATTTTTTGATGTTTTTCATTCCTGAGGTTGTTGTTGAATTTGTTGGTGATTTTCAATGTTGAGGTTGTTGAATTTGTTGGTGTTTTTCAATGCCGAGGGTGTTGTTGAATTTGTTGGTGTATTTGAATGTTGCGGTTGTTAAATCTGTTGGTGATTTTCAATGTTGAGTTTGTTGTCGAATTTTTTGGTGCTTTTCATTGTTGTGGTAATTGTTCAAATTCTTGGAGTTTTTCAATGTTGAGGTTTTTATTGATTTTTTTGGTGTATTTCATTGTTGAGTTTGTTGTTGACTTTTTTTGGTGTTTTTCATTGTTGAGGTTGTTGTTGAATTTTTTGATGTTTTTCATTGTTGAGGATGTTGTTGAATTTGTTGGAGATTTTCAATGTTGAGGTTGTTGTTGAATTTGTTGGTGTTTTTCAGTGTTGAGGTTGTTGAATTTGTTCGTGATTTTCAAAGTTTAGGTTGTCGTTGAATTTTTTGGTGTTTTTCATTGTTGAGGTTTTTGTTTAATTTGTTGGTGTTTTTGAATGTTGAGGTTGTTGTTGAATTTTTAGGTGTTTTTCATTGTTGAGGTTGTTGTTGAATTTTTTGGTGTTTTTGAATGTTGAGGTTGTTGTTGAATTATTTGACGTTTTTCATTGTTGAGGTTGTTGTTAAATTTGATGGTGATTTTCAATATTGAGGTTTTTGTTGAATTTGTTGGTGTTATCAATTTTTATTTTGTTGAACCTTTTTGTATTTTTAAGAGCTGAGGTTGTTGTTGAATTTGTTAGTGTTTTTCAATGTTGAGGTTGTTGAATTTGCTGGTGTATTCAAAGGTGAGGTTGTTGTTGAATTTGTTGGTGTATTTGAATGTTGAGGTTGTTAAATCTGTTGGTGTCTTTCAAAATTGAGGTTGTTGTTGAATTTTTGGTGTTTTTCACTGTTGCAGTACTTGTTGAATTTGTTGGTGTCTTTCATTGTTGAGGTTGTTGTTGAATTTTTTGATGTTTTTCATTCCTGAGGTTGTTGTTGAATTTGTTGGTGATTTTCAAAGTTGAGGTTTTTGAATTTGTTGGTGTTCTTCCATGCCGAGGGTGTTGTTGAATTTGTTGGTGAATTTGAATGTTGCGGTTGTTTAATGTGTTGGTGATTTTCAATATTGAGTTTGTTGTCGAATTTTTTTGTGCTTTTCATTGTTGTGGTAATTGTTCAAATTCTTGGAGTTTTTCAATGTTGAGGTTTTTATTGATTTTTTTGGTGTATTATATTGTTGAGGTTGTTGTTGAATATTTTTGCTGTTTTTTATTGTTGAGGTTGTTGTTGAATTTTTTGATGATTTTCATTGTTGAGGATGTTGTTGAATTTGTTGGAGTTTTTCAATGTTGAGGTTGTTGAATTTGTTGGTGTTATTCAAAGTTGAGGTTGTTGTTGAATTTGTTGGTGTTTTTCATTGTTGAGGTTTTGGTTGAATTTGTTGGTGTTTTTGAATGTTGAGGTTGTTGTTTTTATTTTTTGGTGTTTTTTATTGTTGCAGTACTTGTTGAATTTGTTGGTGTTTTTCATTGTTGAGGTTGTTGCTGAATTTTTTGATGTTTTTCATTCCTTAGGTTGTTGTTGAATTTGTTGGTGATTTTCAATGTTGAGGTTGTTGAATTTGTTGGTGTTTTTGAATGTTGCGGTTTTTAAATCTGTTGGTGATTTTCAATGTTGAGTTTGTTGTCGAAATTTTTGGTGCTTTTCATTGTTGTGGTAATTGTTCAAATTCTTGGAGTTTTTCAATGTTGAGGTTTTTATTGATTTTTTTGGTGTATTTCATTGTTGAGGTTGTTGTTGAATTTTTTTGGTGTTTTTCATTGTTGAGGATGTAGTTGAATTTGTTGGAGTTTTTCAATGTTGAGGTTGTTGTTGAATTTGTTGGTGTTTTTCAATGTTGAGGTTGTTGAATTTGTTCGTGTTTTTCAAAGTTGAGATTGTTGTTGAATTTTTTGGTATTTTTCATTGTTGAGGTTTTGGTTGAATTTGTTGGTGTTATTGATTGTTGAGGTTGTTGTTTTTATTTTTTGGTGTTTTTGATTGTTGAGGTTGTTGTTTTTAACTTTTGGTGTTTTTGAATGTTGCGCTTGCTTTTGAATTTTTTTGGTGTTTTTCGTTGTTGAGGTTGTTGTTGAAATTGTTGGTGTTTTTCAATGTTGAGGTTGTTGAATTAGTTCGTGTTTTTCAAAGTTGATGTTGTTGTTGAATTTTTTCGTATTTTTCATTGTTGAGGTTTTTGTTTAATTTGTTGGTGTTTTTGAATGTTGAGGTTGTTGTTGAACTTTTAGGTGTTTTTCATTGTTGAGGTTGTTGTTGAATTATTTGGTGTTTTTGAATGTTGAGGTTGTTGTTGAATTGTTCGGTGTTTTTCATTGTTGAGGTTGTTGTTGTTGAATTATTTGACGTTTTTCATTGTTGAGGTTGTTGTTAAATTTGATGGTGATTTTCAATATTGAGGTTTTTGTTGAATTTGTTGGTGTTATAAATTTTTATTTTGTTGAACCTTTTTGTATTTTTAAGAGTTGAGTTTGTTGTTGAATTTGTTAGTGCTTTTCAATGTTGAGGTTGTTGAATTTGCTGGTGTATTCAAAGGTGAGGTTGTTGTTGAATTTGTTGGTGTATTTGAATGTTGAGGTTGTTAAATCTGTTGGTGTTTTTCAAAATTGAGGTTGTTGTTGAATTTTTTGGTGTTTTTCATTGTTGCAGTACTTGTTGAATTTGTTGGTGTCTTTCATTGTTGAGGTTGTTGTTGAATTTTTTGATGTTTTTCATTCCTGAGGTTGTTGTTGAATTTGTTGGTTATTTTCAATGTTGAGGTTGTTGAATTTGTCGGTGTTTTTCAATGCCGAGGGTGTTGTTGAATTTGTTGGTGTATTTAAATGTTGCGGTTGTTTAATGTGTTGGTGATTTTCAATATTGAGTTTGTTGTCGAATTTTTTGGTGCTTTTCATTGTTGTTGTAATTCTTCAAATTCTTGGAGTTTTTCAATGTTGAGGTTTTTATTGATTTTTTTGGTGTATTTCATTGTTGAGGCTGTTGTTGAATTTTTTTGGTGTTTTTCATTGTTGAGGTTGTTGTTGAATTTTTTGATGTTTTTCATTGTTGAGGATGTTGTTGAATTTGTTGGAGTTTTTCAATGTTGAGGTTGTTGTTGAATTTGTTGGTGTTTTTCATTGTTGAGGTTCTGGTTGAATTTGTTGGTGTTTTTGATTGTTGAGGTTGTTGTTTTTATTTTTTGGTGTTTTTGATTGTTGAGGTTGTTGTTGAATTTTTTAGTGTTTTTCATTGTTGAGGTTGTTGTGGAATTTTTTGGTGTTTTTCAATGTTGAGGTTTTTGTTGAATTTGTTGGTGTTTTTGAATGTTGCAGTTGTTAAATGTGTTGGTGATTTTCAATGTTGAGTTTGTTGTCGAATTTTTTGATCCTTTTCATTGTTGTTGTAATTGTTCAAATTCTTGGAGTTTTTGAATGTTGAGGTTTTTATTGATTATTTTGGTGTATTTCATTGTTGAGGTTGTTGTTGAATTTTTTTGGTGTTTTTCATTGTTGAGGTTGTTGTTGAATTTTTTGATTTTTTTCATTGTTGAGGATGTTGTTGAATTTGTTGGAGTTTTTCAATGTTGAGGTTGTTGAATTTGTTGGTGTATTCAAAGGTGAGGTTGTTGTTGAATTTGTTGGTATATTTGAATGTTGAGGTTGTTAAATCTGTTGGTGATTTTCAAAATTGTGGTTGTTGTTGAATTTTTTGTTGTTTTTCATTGTTGCAGTACTTGTTGAATTTGTTGGTGTTTTTCATTGTTGAGGTTGTTGTTGAATTTTTTGGTGTTTTTCAATTTTGCGGTAGTTGCTGAAATTGTTGGAGTTATTCAATATTGAGGTTGTTATTGATTTTTTTGGTGTGTTTCATTGTTGAGGTTATTGTTGAATATGTTGGTGTTATTCAATGTTGACGTTGTTGAATTTGTTGCGGGTTTTCAAAGTAGAGGTTGTTGTTGAATTTTTTGGTGTTTTTCATTGTTGAGGTTTTTGTTGAATTTGCTTGTGTTTTTGAATGTTGAGGCTGTTGTTTTTTTTTCGCTGTTTTTCATTGTTGAGGTTTTTGTTGAATTTGTTGCAGATTTTCAATGTTGAGGTTGTTGTTGAATTTGTTTTTGTTTTTTAATGTTGAGGTTGTTGAATTTGTTGGTTTTTTTCAAAGATGAGTTTGTTGTTGAATTTTATGGCGTTTTTGATTGTTGAGGGTGTTGTTGAATTTGTTGGTGTTTTTGAAGGTAGAGGTTGTTGTTGAATGTTTTGGTGTTTTTCATTGTTGAGGTTGTTGTTGAATTTGATGGTGATTTTCAATATTGAGGTTCTTGTTGTTGAATTTTTGGTTGTTTTTCATTGTCGAGGTTGTCGTTGAATTTGTTGGTGATTTTCAATATTGAGGTTGTTGTTGAATTTGTTGGTGTTTTTCAACGTTGGGGTTGTTGTTGAATTTTTAGTGTTTTTCATTGTTGAGGTTGTTGTTGAATTTCTTGGAGTTCTTCAATGTTGAGGTTGTTGAATTTGTTGGTGTTTTTCAAAGTTGAGGATGTTGTTGAATTTTTTGGTGTTTTTCATTGTTGAGGTTTTTGTTGAATTTGTTGGTGTTTTTGAATGTTGAGGTTGTTGTTGAATTTTTTGGTGTTTTTCAGTGTTGAGGTTGTTGTTGAATTTGTTGCAGATTTTCAATGTTGAGGTTGTTGTTGAATTTGTTAGTGTTTTTCAATGTTGAGGTTGTTGAATTTATTGTTGTTTTTCAAAGGTGAGGTTGTTGTTGAATTTTTTGATGTTTTTCATTGTTGAGGTTTTGTTTGAATTTGTTGGGGTTTTTGAATGTTGAGGTTGTTGTTTTTATTTTTTGGTATTTTTCAATATTGAGGTTGTTGTTGAATTTGTTGGTGTTTTTCATTGTTAAGGTTGTTGTTGAATATCTTGATGTTATTGAATGTTGAGGTTGTTATTGAGTTTTTGTTTTTTTTTTCATTGTTGTGGTTGTTGTTGTTGAAGTTATTGATGTTATTCATTGTTGAGGTTGTTGTTGAATTTGTTGGTCAATTGCAATATTGAGGTCGTTGTTGAATTTGATGGTGTTTTTCAATGTTGAGGTTGTTGAATTTGTTGGTGTATTTCAAAGCTGAGGTTGTTGTTAAATTTGTTGGTGTTTTTGAATGTTGAGGTTGTTAAATCTGTTGGTGTTTTTCAACGTTCAGGTTGTTGTTGAATTTTTTGGTGTTTTTCATTGATGAGGTTTTTGTTGAATTTATTGGTGTTTTTGAATGTTGAGGTTGTCGTTGAATTGGTTGTTGTTCTTCAATGTTCTGGTTGTTGAATTTGTTGGTGTTTTTAATTGTTGAGGTTGTTGTTGAATATTTTGGTGTTTTTGAATGATGAGGTTGTTGATGAATTTTTTGGTGTTTTTCATTGTTGAGATTTTTGATGAATTTGTTGGTGTTTTCCATTGCTGAGGTTTTTCTTTAATTTGTTGGTGTTTTTGCATGTTGAGGTTGTAGTTGAATTTGTTGGTGATTAACAATCTTGAAGTGGTAGTTGAATTTGTTGGTGTTTTTCAATGTAGAGGTTTTTGAATTTGTTGTTGTTTTTCAAAGTTGAGGTTGTTGTTGAATATTTTGGTGTTTTTCAATGTTGAGGTTGTTGTTGAATTGCTTGGTGATTTACAATATTGAGGTTGTTGAATTTATTGGTGTGATCAATGGCTTTTATTGAACTTTTTTGTATTTTTCAAAGTTGATGTTGAAGTTGAAATTGTTGGTGTTTTTCAATGTTGAGGTTGTTGAATTTGTTGGTGTTTTTCAAAGTTGAGGTTGTTGTTGAATTTTTTGGTGTATTTCATTGTTGAGGTTTTTGTTGAATTTGTTGGTGTTTTTGAATGTTGAGGTTGTCGTTGAATTTGTTGTTGTTCTTCAATGTTCTGGTTGTTGAATTTGTTGGTGTTTTTAATTGTTGATGTTGTTGTTGAATATGTTGGTGTTTTTGAATGATGAGGTTGTTGATGAATTTTTTGGTGTTTTTCATTGTTGAGATTTTTGATGAATTTGTTGGTGTTTTCCATTGCTGAGGTTTTTGTTTAATTTGTTGGTGTTTTTGCATGTTGAGGTTGTAGTTGAATTTGTTGGTGATTAACAATCTTGAAGTGGTAGTTGAATTTGTTGGTGTTTTTCAATGTAGAGGTTTTTGAATTTGTTGTTGTTTTTCAAAGTTGAGGTTGTTGTTGAATATTTTGGTGTTTTTCAATGTTGAGGTTGTTGTTGAATTGGTTGGTGATTTACAATTTTGAAGTGGTAGTTGAATTTTTTGGTGTTTTTCATTGATGAGGTTTTTGTTGAATGTGTTGGTGTTTTTGAATGTTGAGGTTGTTGTTGAATGTTTTGGTGTTTTTCAGTGTTGAGGTTGTTGAATTTGTTGCAGTTTTTCAATGTTGAGCTTGTTGTTGAATTTTTTGATGTTTTGCATTGTTGAGGTTTTAGTTGAATTTGTTGGGGTTTTTGAACGTTGAGGTTGTTGTTTTCATTTTTTGGTGTTTTTGAATGTTGAGGTTGTTGTTGAATTTTTTGGTGTTTTTCATTGTTGAGGTTGAATATCTTGGTGTTTTTGAATGTTGAGGTTGTTATTGAGTTTTTGTTTTTTTTTCATTGGTGAGGTTGTTGTTGTTGAATTTTTTGATGTTATTCATTGTTGATGTCGTTGTTGAATTTGTTTGTCATTTGCAATATTGAGGTCGTTGTTCAAATTGTTGGTGTTATCAATTTTTATTTTGTTGAACCTTTTTCTATTTTTAAAAGTTGAGGTTCTTGTTGAATTTGATGGTGTTTTTCAATGTTGAGGTTGTTGAATTTGTTGGTGTTTTTCAAAGCTCAGGTTGTTGTTAAATTTGTTGGTGTTTTTGAATGTTGAGGTTGTTAAATCTGTTATTGTTTTTCAAAGTTGAGGTTGTTGTTGAATTTTTTGGTGTTTTTCATTGTTGAGGTTTTTGTTGAATTTGATGGTAATTTTCAATGTTGAGTTTGTTGTCGAATTTTTTCGTGTTTTTCATTGTTGCGGTTTTTGTTGAAATTGTTGGAGTTTTTCAATGTTGAGGTTGTTATTGGTTTTTTGGTGTTTTTCATTGTTGAGGTTGTTGTTGAATTTTTTGGTGTTTTTCATTGTTGAGGTTGTTGTTGAATTTGTTGGTGATTTTCAATGTTGAGGTTGTTGAATTTATTGGTATGATCAATGGCTTTTATTGAACTTTTTTGTATTCTGCAAAGTTGAGGTTGAAATTGAAATTGTTGGTGTTTTTCAATGTTGAGGTTGTTGAATTTGTTGGTGTTTTTCAAAGTTGAGGTTGTTGTTGAATTTTTTGGTGTATTTCATTGTTGAGGTTTTTGTTGAATTTGTTGGTGTTTTTGAATGTTGAGGTTGTCGTTGAATTTGTTGTTGTTCTTCAATATTGTGGTTGTTGAATTTGTTGGTGTTTTTCATTGTTGAGGTTGCTGTTGAATATTATGCTGTTTTTGAATGATGAGGTTGTTGCTGAATTTTTTGGTGTTTTTCATTGTGGAGATTTTTAATGAATTTGTTGGTGTTTTCCGTTGTTGAGGTTTTTGTTGAATTTGCTGGTGTTTTTGAATGTTGAGGTTGTAGTTGAATTTGTTGGCGATTAACAATCTTGAAGTTGTAGTTGCATTTGTTGGTGTTTTTCAATGTAGAGCTTTTTGAATTTGTTGTTGTTTTTCAAAGTTGAGGTTGTTGTTGAATATTTTAGTGTTTTTCAAAGTTGAGGTTGTTGTTGAATTTTTTGCTAATTTTTCAATTTTGAAGTTGTTGTTGAATTTTTTGGTGTTTTTCAGTGTTGAGGTTGTTGAATTTGTTGCAATTTTTCAATGTTGAGGTTGTTGTTGAATTTGTTGGTGTTTTTCAAAGTAGAGGTTTTTGATGAATTATTTGGTGTTTTTCATTTTTGAGGTTTTCGTTCAATTTGTTGGTGTTTTTGAATGTTGAGGTTGTTGTTTTTATTTTTCGGTGTTTTTCATTGTTGCGGTAGTTGTTGAAATTGTTGGAGATTTTCAATGTTGAGGTTGTTGTTGCATTTGTTGGTGTTTTTTAATGTTGAGGTTGTTGAATTTGTTGGTTTTTTTCAAAGATGAGTTTGTTGTTGAATTTTATGGTGTTTTTCATTGTTTAGGTTGTTGTTGAATTTGTTGGTGTTTATGAATGTTTTGGTTGTTGTTGAATGTTTTGTTGTTTTACATTGTTCAAACTGTTGTTTTTGAATTTTTGGATGTTTTTCATTGTTGAGGTTGCTGTTGAATTTGATGGTGATTTTCGATATTGAGGTTGTTGTTGAATTTGTTGGTGTTTTTCAGTGCTGAGGTTGTTGTTGAATTTTTGGATGTTTTTCTTTGTTGAGGTTGTTGTTGTTGAATTTTTGGATATTTTTCAATATTGAGGTTGTTGTTGAATTTGTTGGTGTTTTTCAATGTTGGGGTTGTTGTTGAATTTTTTGGTGTTTTTCATTGTTGAGGTTGTTGTGGAATTTCTTGGAGTTCTTCAGTGTTGAGGTTGTTGAATTTGTTGGTGTTTTTGAATGTTGAGGTTGTTGATGTATTTTTTGCTGATGAATTTGTTGGTGTTTTCCATTGTTGAGGTTTTTGTTGAATTTGTTGGTGTTTTTGAATGTTGAGGTTGCAGTTGAATTTGTTGGTATTTTTCATTGTTGAGGTTTTTGATGAATTTGTTGGTGGTTTCCATTGTTGAGGTTTTTGTTGAAATTGTTGGTGAATAACAATATTGAGGTTGTAGTTGAATTTTTTGGTGCTTTTCAATGTTGAGGTTTTGGAATTGGATCGTGTTTTTCAAAGTTGAGGTTGTTGTTGAATATTTTGGTGTTTTTCAATGTTGAGGTTGTTGTTGAATTTTTTGGTGTATTCAATGTATTTTTTTTTAATCTTTTCGTATTTATCAAAATTGAGGTTGCCGTTGAATTTGTTGGTGTTTTTCAAAGCTGAGATTGTTGTTGAATTTGTTTGTGTATTTGAATGTTGAGGTTGTTAAATCTGTTGGTGTTTTTCAAAATTGAGGTTCTGGTTGAATTTTCTGGTGTTTTTCATTGTTGAGGTTTTTGTTGAATTTGATGGTGATTTTCAATGTTGAGGTTGTTGAATTTATTGGTGTGATCAATGGCTTTTATTGAACTTTTTTGTATTTTTCAAAGTTGAGGTTGAAGTTGAAATTGTTGGTGTTTTTCAATGTTGAGGTTGTTGAATTATGTTGGTGTTTTTCAAAGTTGAGGTTGTTGTTGAAATTTTTGGTGTATTTCATTGTTGAGGTTTTTGTTGAATTTGTTCTTGTTTTTGAATGTTGAGGTTGTCGTTGAATTTGTTGTTGTTCTTAAATATTGTGGTTGTTGAATTTGTTGGTGTTTTTCATTGTTGAGGTTGTTGTTGAATATTTTGATGTTTTTGAAAGATGAGGTTGTCGATGAATTTTTTTGTGTTTTTCATTGTTGAGGTTTTTGTTGAATTTGTTGGGGATTTTCAATGTTGAGGTTGTTGTTGCATTTGTTGGTGTTTTTTAATGTTGAGGTTGTTGAATTTGTTGGTTTTTTTCAAAGATGAGTTTGTTGTTGAATATTATGGTGTTTTTCATTGTTGAGGTTGTTGTTGAATTTGTTGGTGTTTATGAATGTTTTGGTTGTTGTTGAATGTTTTGTTGTTTTACATTGTTCAAACTGTTGTTTTTTTAATTTTTGGATGTTTTTCATTGTTGAGGTTGTTGTTGAATTTGATGTTGATTTTCAATATTGAGGTTGTTGTTGAAATTGTTGATGTTTTTCAATTTTGAAGTTGTTGTTGAATTTTTTGGTGTTTTTCATTGTTGAGGTTGTTGTTTTTGAATTTTTGGATGTGTTTCATTGTTGAGGTTGTTGTTGAATTTGATGGTGATTTTCAATATTGAGGTTGTTGTTGAATTTGTTGGTGTTTTTCAGTGCTGAGGTTGTTGTTGAATTTTTTGGTGTTTTTCATTGTTGAGGTTGTTGTTGTTGAATTTTTGGATATTTTTCACTGTTGAGTTTGTTGTTGAATTTGTTGGTGATTTTCAATATTGAGGTTGTTGTTGAATTTGTTGGTGTTTTTCAATGTTGGGGTTGTTGTTGAATTTTTTGGTGTTTTTCATTGTTGAGGTTGTTGTGGAATTTCTTGGAGTTCTTCAATGTTGAGGTTGTTGAATTTGTTGGTGTTTTTGAATGTTGAGGTTGTTGATGTATTTTTTGCTGTTTTTCATTGTTGAGGATTTTGATGAATTTGTTGGTGTTTTCCATTGTTGAGGTTTTTGTTGAATTTGTTGGTGTTTTTGAATGTTGAGGTTGCAGTTGAATTTGTTGGTATTTTTCATTGTTGAGGTTTTTGATGAATTTGTTGGTGGTTTCCATTGTTGAGGTTTTTGTTGAAATTGTTGGTGATTAACAATATTGAGGTTGTAGTTGAATTTTTTGGTGCTTTTCAATGTTGAGGTTTTGGAATTGGATCGTGTTTTTCAAAGTTGAGGTTGTTGATGAATATTTTGGTGTTTTTCAATGTTGAGGTTGTTGTTGAATTTTTTGGTGTATTCAATGTATTTTTTTTTTAATCTTTTTGTATTTTTCAAAATTGAGGGTGCAGTTGAATTTGTTGGTGTTTTTCGTTGCTGAGGTTGTTATTGAAATTGTTGGAGTTTTTCAATGTTGAGGTTGCCGTTGAATTTGCTGGTGTTTTTCAAAGCTGAGGTTGTTGTTGAATTTGTTGGTGTATTTGAATGTTGAGGTTGTTAAATCTGTTGGTGTTTTTCAAAATTGAGGTTCTGGTTGAATTTTCTGGTGTTTTTCATTGTTGAGGTTTTTGTTGAATTTGATGGTGATTTTCAATGTTGAGGTTGTTGAATTTATTGGTGTGATCAATGGCTTTTATTGAACTTTTTTGTATTTTTCAAAGTTGAGGTTGAAGTTGAAATTGTTGGTGTTTTTCAATGTTGAGGTTGTTGAATTATGTTGGTGTTTTTCAAAGTTGAGGTTGTTGTTGAAATTTTTGGTGTATTTCATTGTTGAGGTTTTTGTTGAATTTGTTGGTGTTTTTGAATGTTGAGGTTGTCGTTGAATTTGTTGTTGTTCTTCAATATTGTGGTTGTTGAATTTGTTGGTGTTTTTCATTGTTGAGGTTGTTGTTGAATATTTTGGTATTTTTGAAAGATGAGGGTGTCGAAGAATTTTTTGGTGTTTTTCATTGTTGAGATTTTTGATGAATTTGTTGGTGTTTTCCATTGTTGAGGTTTTTGTTGAATTTGTTGGTGTTTTTGAATGTTGAGGTTGTAGTTGAATATGTTGGTGATTAACAATCTTGAAGTTGTAGTTGAATTTGTTGGTGTTTTTCAATGTAGAGGTTTATGAATTTGTTGTTGTTTTTCAAAGTTGAGGTTGTTGTTGAATATTTTTGTGTTTTTCAATGTTGAGGTTGTTGTTGAATTGTTTGGTGATTTTTCAATTTTGAAGTTGTTGTTGAATTTTTTGGTGTTTTTCATTGTTGATGTTTTTGTTGAATTTGTTGGTGTTTTTGAATGTTGAGGTTATTGTTGAATTTTTTGGTGTTTTTCAGTGTTGAGGTTGTTGAATTTGTTGCAGTTTTTCAATGTTGATGTTGTTGTTAAATTTGTTGCTCTTTTTCAATGTTGAGGTTGTTGAATTTATTGTTGTTCTTCAAAGGTGAGGTTGTTGTTGAATTTTTTGATGTTTTTCATTGTTGAGGTTTTGGTTGAATTTGTTGGCGTTTTTGAATGTTGAGGTTGTTGTTGATTTTTTTGGTGTCTTTCATTCTTGAGGTTGAATATCTTGGTGTTTTAGAATGTTGAGGTTGTTATTGAGTTTTTCTTTTTTTTTTCGTTGTTGAGGTTGTTGTTGAATTTTTTGATGTTATTCATTGTTGAGGTTGTTGTTGAATTTGTTGGTCATTTGCAATATTCAGGTTGCTGTTGAATTTGTTGGTGTTATCAATTTTTATTTGGTTGAACCTTTTTGTATTTTTAAAAGTTGAGGTTGTTGTTGAATTTGATGGGGTTTTTCAATGTTGAGGTTGTTGAATTTGTTGGTGTTTTTCAAAGCTGAGGTTGATGTTAAATTTGTTGGTGTTTTTAAATGTTGACGTTGTTAAATCTGTTGGTGTTTTTCAAAGTTGAGGTTGTTGTTGAATTTGTTGGTGTTTATGAATGTTTTGGTTGTTGTTGAATGGTTGGGTGTTTTTCATTGTTGAGATTGTTGTTTTTGAATTTTTGGATGTTTTTCAATGTTGAGGTTGTTGTTGAATTTGATGGTGATTTTCCATATTGAGGTTGTTGTTGAATTTGTTGGTGTTTTTCAATGTTGATGTTGATGTTGAATTTTTTGGTGTTTTTCATTGTTGAGGTTGTTGTTTTTGAATTTTTGGATGTGTTTCATTGTTGAGGTTGTTGATGAATTTGATGGTGATTTTCAATATTGAGATTGTTGTTGAATTTGTTGGTGTTTTTCAATGTTGAGTTTGTTGTTGAATTTTTTGGTGTTTTTCATTGATGAGGTTGTTGTTGTTGAATTTTTGGATATTTTTCATTGTTGAGTTTGTTGTTGAATTTGTTGGTGATTTTCAATATTGAGGTTGTTGTTGAATTTGTTGGTGTTTTTCAATGTTGGGGTTGTTGTTGAATATTTTGGTGTTTTTCATTGTTGAGGTTGTTGTGGAATTTCTTGGAGTTCTTCAGTGTTGAGGTTGTTGAATTTGTTGGTGTTTTTCAATGTTGAGGTTGTTGATGTATTTTTTGCTGATGAATTTGTTGGTGTTTTCCATTGTTGAGGTTTTTGTTGAATTTGTTGGTGTTTTTGAATGTTGAGGTTGCAGTTGAATTTGTTGGTATTTTTCATTGTTGAGGTTTTTGATGAATTTGTTGCTGGTTTCCATTGTTGAGGTTTTTGTTGAAATTGTTGGTGAATAACAATATTGAGGTTGTAGTTGAATTTTTTGGTGCTTTTCAATGTTGAGGTTTTGGAATTGGATCGTGTTTTTCAAAGTTGAGGTTGTTGTTGAATATTTTGGTGTTTTTCAATGTTGAGGTTGTTGTTGAATTTTTTGGTGTATTCAATGTATTTTTTTTGAATCTTTTCGTATTTATCAAAATTGAGGTTGCCGTTGAATTTGTTGGTGTTTTTCAAAGCTGAGATTGTTGTTGAATTTGTTTGTGTATTTGAATGTTGAGGTTGTTAAATCTGTTGGTGTTTTTCAAAATTGAGGTTCTGGTTGAATTTTCTGGTGTTTTTCATTGTTGAGGTTTTTGTTGAATTTGATGGTGATTTTCAATGTTGAGGTTGTTGAATTTATTGGTGTGATCAATGGCTTTTGTTGAACTTTTTTGTATTTTTCAAAGTTGAGGTTGAAGTTGAAATTGTTGGTGTTTTTCAATGTTGAGGTTGTTGAATTATGTTGGTGTTTTTCAAAGTTGAGGTTGTTGTTGAAATTTTTGGTGTATTTCATTGTTGAGGTTTTTGTTGAATTTGTTCTTGTTTTTGAATGTTGAGGTTGTCGTTGAATTTGTTGTTGTTCTTAAATATTGTGGTTGTTGAATTTGTTGGTGTTTTTCATTGTTGAGGTTGTTGTTGAATATTTTGATGTTTTTGAAAGATGAGGTTGTCGATGAATTTTTTTGTGTTTTTCATTGTTGAGGTTTTTGTTGAATTTGTTGGGGATTTTCAATGTTGAGGTTGTTGTTGCATTTGTTGGTGTTTTTTAATGTTGAGGTTGTTGAATTTGTTGGTTTTTTTCAAAGATGAGTTTGTTGTTGAATATTATGGTGTTTTTCATTGTTGAGGTTGTTGTTGAATTTGTTGGTGTTTATGAATGTTTTGGTTGTTGTTGAATGTTTTGTTGTTTTACATTGTTCAAACTGTTGTTTTTTTAATTTTTGGATGTTTTTCATTGTTGAGGTTGTTGTTGAATTTGATGGTGATTTTCAATATTGAGGTTGTTGTTGAAATTGTTGATGTTTTTCAATTTTGAAGTTGTTGTTGAATTTTTTGGTGTTTTTCATTGTTGAGGTTGTTGTTTTTGAATTTTTGGATGTGTTTCATTGTTGAGGTTGTTGTTGAATTTGATGGTGATTTTCAATATTGAGGTTGTTGTTGAATTTGTTGGTGTTTTTCAGTGCTGAGGTTGTTGTTGAATTTTTTGGTGTTTTTCATTGTTGAGGTTGTTGTTGTTGAATTTTTGGATATTTTTCACTGTTGAGTTTGTTGTTGAATTTGTTGGTGATTTTCAATATTGAGGTTGTTGTTGAATTTGTTGGTGTTTTTCAGTGCTGAGGTTGTTGTTGAATTTTTGGATGTTTTTCTTTGTTGAGGTTGTTGTTGTTGAATTTTTGGATATTTTTCAATATTGAGGTTGTTGTTAAATTTGTTGGTGTTTTTCAATGTTGGGGTTGTTGTTGAATTTTTTGGTGTTTTTCATTGTTGAGGTTGTTGTGGAATTTCTTGGAGTTCTTCAGTGTTGAGGTTGTTGAATTTGTTGGTGTTTTTGAATGTTGAGGTTGTTGATGTATTTTTTGCTGATGAATTTGTTGGTGTTTTCCATTGTTGAGGTTTTTGTTGAATTTGTTGGTGTTTTTGAATGTTGAGGTTGCAGTTGAATTTGTTGGTATTTTTCATTGTTGAGGTTTTTGATGAATTTGTTGGTGGTTTCCATTGTTGAGGTTTTTGTTGAAATTGTTGGTGAATAACAATATTGAGGTTGTAGTTGAATTTTTTGGTGCTTTTCAATGTTGAGGTTTTGGAATTGGATCGTGTTTTTCAAAGTTGAGGTTGTTGTTGAATATTTTGGTGTTTTTCAATGTTGAGGTTGTTGTTGAATTTTTTGGTGTATTCAATGTATTTTTTTTTAATCTTTTCGTATTTATCAAAATTGAGGTTGCCGTTGAATTTGTTGGTGTTTTTCAAAGCTGAGATTGTTGTTGAATTTGTTTGTGTATTTGAATGTTGAGGTTGTTAAATCTGTTGGTGTTTTTCAAAATTGAGGTTCTGGTTGAATTTTCTGGTGTTTTTCATTGTTGAGGTTTTTGTTGAATTTGATGGTGATTTTCAATGTTGAGGTTGTTGAATTTATTGGTGTGATCAATGGCTTTTATTGAACTTTTTTGTATTTTTCAAAGTTGAGGTTGAAGTTGAAATTGTTGGTGTTTTTCAATGTTGAGGTTGTTGAATTATGTTGGTGTTTTTCAAAGTTGAGGTTGTTGTTGAAATTTTTGGTGTGTTTCATTGTTGAGGTTTTTGTTGAATTTGTTCTTGTTTTTGAATGTTGAGGTTGTCGTTGAATTTGTTGTTGTTCTTAAATATTGTGGTTGTTGAATTTGTTGGTGTTTTTCATTGTTGAGGTTGTTGTTGAATATTTTGATGTTTTTGAAAGATGAGGTTGTCGATGAATTTTTTTGTGTTTTTCATTGTTGAGGTTTTTGTTGAATTTGTTGGGGATTTTCAATGTTGAGGTTGTTGTTGCATTTGTTGGTGTTTTTTAATGTTGAGGTTGTTGTTGCATTTGTTGGTGTTTTTTAATGTTGAGGTTGTTGAATTTGTTGGTTTTTTTCAAAGATGAGTTTGTTGTTGAATATTATGGTGTTTTTCATTGTTGAGGTTGTTGTTGAATTTGTTGGTGTTTATGAATGTTTTGGTTGTTGTTGAATGTTTTGTTGTTTTACATTGTTCAAACTGTTGTTTTTTTAATTTTTGGATGTTTTTCATTGTTGAGGTTGTTGTTGAATTTGATGGTGATTTTCAATATTGAGGTTGTTGTTGAAATTGTTGATGTTTTTCAATTTTGAAGTTGTTGAATTTTTTGGTGTTTTTCATTGTTGAGGTTGTTGTTTTTGAATTTTTGGATGTGTTTCATTGTTGAGGTTGTTGTTGAATTTGATGGTGATTTTCAATATTGAGGTTGTTGTTGAATTTGTTGGTGTTTTTCAGTGCTGAGGTTGTTGTTGAATTTTTTGGTGTTTTTCATTGTTGAGGTTGTTGTTGTTGAATTTTTGGATATTTTTCACTGTTGAGTTTGTTGTTGAATTTGTTGGTGATTTTCAATATTGAGGTTGTTGTTGAATTTGTTGGTGTTTTTCAATGTTGGGGTTGTTGTTGAATTTTTTGGTGTTTTTCATTGTTGAGGTTGTTGTGGAATTTCTTGGAGTTCTTCAATGTTGAGGTTGTTGAATTTGTTGGTGTTTTTGAATGTTGAGGTTGTTGATGTATTTTTTGCTGTTTTTCATTGTTGAGGATTTTAATGAATTTGTTGGTGTTTTCCATTGTTGAGGTTTTTGTTGAATTTGTTGGTGTTTTTGAATGTTGAGGTTGCAGTTGAATTTGTTGGTATTTTTCATTGTTGAGGTTTTTGATGAATTTGTTGGTGGTTTCCATTGTTGAGGTTTTTGTTGAAATTGTTGGTGATTAACAATATTGAGGTTGTAGTTGAATTTTTTGGTGCTTTTCAATGTTGAGGTTTTGGAATTGGATCGTGTTTTTCAAAGTTGAGGTTGTTGATGAATATTTTGGTGTTTTTCAATGTTGAGGTTGTTGTTGAATTTTTTGGTGTATTCAATGTATTTTTTTTTTAATCTTTTTGTATTTTTCAAAATTGAGGGTGCAGTTGAATTTGTTGGTGTTTTTCGTTGCTGAGGTTGTTATTGAAATTGTTGGAGTTTTTCAATGTTGAGGTTGCCGTTGAATTTGTTGGTGTTTTTCAAAGCTGAGGTTGTTGTGGAATTTGTTGGTGTATTTGAATGTTGAGGTTGTTAAATCTGTTGGTGTTTTTCAAAATTGAGGTTCTGGTTGAATTTTCTGGTGTTTTTCATTGTTGAGGTTTTTGTTGAATTTGATGGTGATTTTGAATGTTGAGGTTGTTGAATTTATTGGTGTGATCAATGGCTTTTATTGAACTTTTTTGTATTTTTCAAAGTTGAGGTTGAAGTTGAAATTGTTGGTGTTTTTCAATGTTGAGGTTGTTGAATTATGTTGGTGTTTTTCAAAGTTGAGGTTGTTGTTGAAATTTTTGGTGTATTTCATTGTTGAGGTTTTTGTTGAATTTGTTGGTGTTTTTGAATGTTGAGGTTGTAGTTGAATATGTTGGTGATTAACAATCTTGAAGTTGTAGTTGAATTTGTTGGTGTTTTTCAATGTAGAGGTTTTTGAATTTGTTGTTGTTTTTCAAAGTTGAGGTTGTTGTTGAATATTTTTGTGTTTTTCAATGTTGAGGTTGTTGTTGAATTGTTTGGTGATTTTTCAATTTTGAAGTTGTTGTTGAATTTTTTGGTGTTTTTCATTGTTGAAGTTTTTGTTGAATTTGTTGGTGTTTTTGAATGTTGAGGTTATTGTTGAATTTTTTGGTGTTTTTCAGTGTTGAGGTTGTTGAATTTGTTGCAGTTTTTCAATGTTGATGTTGTTGTTAAATTTGTTGCTCTTTTTCAATGTTGAGGTTGTTGAATTTATTGTTGTTTTTCAAAGGTGAGGTTGTTGTTGAATTTTTTGATGTTTTTCATTGTTGAGGTTTTGGTTGAATTTGTTGGCGTTTTTGAATGTTGAGGTTGTTGTTGATTTTTTTGGTGTCTTTCATTCTTGAGGTTGAATATCTTGGTGTTTTAGAATGTTGAGGTTGTTATTGAGTTTTTCTTTTTTTTTTCGTTGTTGAGGTTGTTGTTGAATTTTTTGATGTTATTCATTGTTGAGGTTGTTGTTGAATTTGTTGGTCATTTGCAATATTCAGGTTGCTGTTGAATTTGTTGGTGTTATCAATTTTTATTTGGTTGAACCTTTTTGTATTTTTAAAAGTTGAGGTTGTTGTTGAATTTGATGGGGTTTTTCAATGTTGAGGTTGTTGAATTTGTTGGTGTTTTTCAAAGCTGAGGTTGATGTTAAATTTGTTGGTGTTTTTAAATGTTGACGTTGTTAAATCTGTTGGTGTTTTTCAAAGTTGAGGTTGTTGTTGAATTTGTTGGTGTTTATGAATGTTTTGGTTGTTGTTGAATGGTTGGGTGTTTTTCATTGTTGAGATTGTTGTTTTTGAATTTTTGGATGTTTTTCAATGTTGAGGTTGTTGTTGAATTTGATGGTGATTTTCCATATTGAGGTTGTTGTTGAATTTGTTGGTGTTTTTCAATGTTGATGTTGATGTTGAATTTTTTGGTGTTTTTCATTGTTGAGGTTGTTGTTTTTGAATTTTTGGATGTGTTTCATTGTTGAGGTTGTTGTTGAATTTGATGGTGATTTTCAATATTG
Organism: Cetorhinus maximus; assembly: GCF_964194155.1. Classification (NCBI taxonomy): domain Eukaryota; kingdom Metazoa; phylum Chordata; class Chondrichthyes; order Lamniformes; family Cetorhinidae; genus Cetorhinus; species Cetorhinus maximus. Next base: position 649,792 of record NW_027596143.1, read on the forward strand.
AGATTGTTGTTGAATTTGTTGGTGTTTTTCAATGTTGAGGTTGTTGTTGAATTTTTTGGTGTTTTTCATTGATGAGGTTGTTGTTGTTGAATTTTTGGATATTTTTCATTGTTGAGTTTGTTGTTGAATTTGTTGGTGATTTTCAATATTGAGGTTGTTGTTGAATTTGTTGGTGTTTTTCAATGTTGGGGTTGTTGTTGAATATTTTGGTGTTTTTCATTGTTGAGGTTGTTGTGGAATTTCTTGGAGTTCTTCAATGTTGAGGTTGTTGAATTTGTTGGTGTTTTTGAATGTTGAGGTTGTTGATGTATTTTTTGCTGTTTTTCATTGTTGAGGTTTTTGATGAATTTGTTGGAGGTTTCCATTGTTGAGGTTTTTGTTGAAATTGTTGGTGATTTACAATATTGAGGTTGTAGTTGAATTTTTTGGTGCTTTTCAATGTTGAGGTTTTGGAATTGGATTGTGTTTTTCAAAGTTGAGGTTGATGTTGAATATTTTGGTGTTTTTCATTGTTGAGGTTGTTGTTGAATTTTTTGGTGTATTCAATGTATTTTTTTTTGAATCTTTTTGTATTTTTCAAAATTAAGGGTGCAGTTGAATTTGCTGGTGTTTTTCATTGCTGAGGTTGTTATTGAAATTGTTGGAGATTTTCAATGTTGATGTTGCCGTTGAATTTGTTGGTGTTTTTCAAAGCTGAGGTTGTTGTTGAATTTGTTGATGTATTTGAATGTTGAGGTTGTTAAATCTGTTGGTGTTTTTCAAAATTGAGGTTCTGGTTGAATTTTCTGGTGTTTTTCATTGTTGAGGTTTTTGTTGAATTTGATGGTGATTTTCAATATTGAGGTTGTTGAATTTATTGGTGTGATCAATGGCTTTTATTGAACTTTTTTGTATTTTTCAAAGTTGAGGTTGAAGTTGAAATTGTTGGTGTTTTTCAATGTTGAGGTTGTTGAATTTGTTGGTGTTATTCAAAGTTGAGGTTGTTGTTGAATTTTTTGGTGTACTTCATTGTTGAGGTTTTTGTTGAAATTGTTGGTGTTTTTGAATGTTGAGGTTGTCGTTGAATTTGTTGTTGTCCTTCAATATTGTGGTTGTTGAATTTGTTGGTGTTTTTCATTGTTGAGGTTGTTGTTGAATATTTTGGTGTTTTTGAATGATGAGGTTGTTGATGAATTTTTTGGTGTTTTTCATTGTTCAGATTTTTGATGAATTTGTTGGTGTTTTCCAATGTTGAGGTTATTGTTGAATTAGTCGGTGTTTTTGAATGTTGAGGATGTCGTTGAATTTGTTGTTGTTTTTAAATATTGTGGTTGATGAATTTTTTGGTGTTTTTCATTGTTGAGATTTTTGATGAATTTGTTGGTGTTTTCCATTGTTGATGTTTTTGTTGAATTTGTTGGTGTTTTTGAATGTTGAGGTTGTATTTGAATTTGTTTCTAATTAACAATCTTGAAGTTGTAGTTGAAATTGTTGGTGTTTTTCAATGTAGAGGTTTTTGAATTTGTTGTTGTTTTTCAAAGTTGAGGTTGTTGTTGAATATTTTGGTGTTTTTCAATGTTGAGGTTGTTGTTGAATTGATTGCTCATTTTTCAATTTTGAAGTTGTTGTTGAATTTTTTGGTGTTTTTCATTGTTCATGTTTTTGTTGAATTTGTTGGTGTTTTTCAATGTTGCGGTTGTTGTTGAATTTTTTGGTCTTTTTCAGTGTTGAGGTTGTTGAATTTGTTGCAGTTTTTCAATGTTGATGTTGTTGTTGAATTTGTTGCTGTTTTTCAATGTTGAGGTTGTTGAATTTATTGTTGTTTTTCAAAGGTGAGGTTGTTGTTGAATTTTTTGATGTTTTTCATTGTTGAGGTTTTGGTTGAATTTGTTGGGGTTTTTGAATGTTGAGGTTGTTGTTGAATTTTTTGGTGTTTTTCATTCTTGAGGTTGAATATCTTGGTGTTTTTGAATGTTGAGTTTGTTATTGAGTTTTTCTTTTTTTTTTCGCTGTTGAGGTTGTTGTTGTTGAATTTTTTGATGTTATTCATTGTTGAGGTTGTTATTGAATTTGTTGGTCATTTGCAATATTGAGGTTGCTGTTGAATTCGTTGGTGTTATCAATTTTTATTTGGTTGAACCTTTTTGTATTTTTAAAAGCTGAGGTTGTTGTTGAATTTGATGGTGTTTTTCAATGTTGAGGTTGTTGAATTTGATGGTGTTTTTCAAAGCTGAGGTTGGTGTTAAAATTGTTGGTGTTTTTGAATGTTGAGGTTGTTAAATCTGTTGGTGTTTTTCAAAGTTGAGGTTGTTGTTGAATTTGTTGGTGTATTTGAATGTTGAGGTTGTTAAATCTGTTGGTGTTTTTCAAAATTGAGGTTCTGGTTGAATTTTCTGGTGTTTTTCATTGTTGAGGTTTTTGTTGAATTTGATGGTGATTTTGAATGTTGAGGTTGTTGAATTTATTGGTGTGATCAATGGCTTTTATTGAACTTTTTTGTATTTTTCAAAGTTGAGGTTGAAGTTGAAATTGTTGGTGTTTTTCAATGTTGAGGTTGTTGAATTATGTTGGTGTTTTTCAAAGTTGAGGTTGTTGTTGAAATTTTTGGTGTATTTCATTGTTGAGGTTTTTGTTGAATTTGTTGGTGTTTTTGAATGTTGAGGTTGTAGTTGAATATGTTGGTGATTAACAATCTTGAAGTTGTAGTTGAATTTGTTGGTGTTTTTCAATGTAGAGGTTTTTGAATTTGTTGTTGTTTTTCAAAGTTGAGGTTGTTGTTGAATATTTTTGTGTTTTTCAATGTTGAGGTTGTTGTTGAATTGTTTGGTGATTTTTCAATTTTGAAGTTGTTGTTGAATTTTTTGGTGTTTTTCATTGTTGAAGTTTTTGTTGAATTTGTTGGTGTTTTTGAATGTTGAGGTTATTGTTGAATTTTTTGGTGTTTTTCAGTGTTGAGGTTGTTGAATTTGTTGCAGTTTTTCAATGTTGATGTTGTTGTTAAATTTGTTGCTCTTTTTCAATGTTGAGGTTGTTGAATTTATTGTTGTTTTTCAAAGGTGAGGTTGTTGTTGAATTTTTTGATGTTTTTCATTGTTGAGGTTTTGGTTGAATTTGTTGGCGTTTTTGAATGTTGAGGTTGTTGTTGATTTTTTTGGTGTCTTTCATTCTTGAGGTTGAATATCTTGGTGTTTTAGAATGTTGAGGTTGTTATTGAGTTTTTCTTTTTTTTTTCGTTGTTGAGGTTGTTGTTGAATTTTTTGATGTTATTCATTGTTGAGGTTGTTGTTGAATTTGTTGGTCATTTGCAATATTCAGGTTGCTGTTGAATTTGTTGGTGTTATCAATTTTTATTTGGTTGAACCTTTTTGTATTTTTAAAAGTTGAGGTTGTTGTTGAATTTGATGGGGTTTTTCAATGTTGAGGTTGTTGAATTTGTTGGTGTTTTTCAAAGCTGAGGTTGATGTTAAATTTGTTGGTGTTTTTAAATGTTGACGTTGTTAAATCTGTTGGTGTTTTTCAAAGTTGAGGTTGTTGTTGAATTTGTTGGTGTTTATGAATGTTTTGGTTGTTGTTGAATGGTTGGGTGTTTTTCATTGTTGAGATTGTTGTTTTTGAATTTTTGGATGTTTTTCAATGTTGAGGTTGTTGTTGAATTTGATGGTGATTTTCCATATTGAGGTTGTTGTTGAATTTGTTGGTATTTTTCAATGTTGATGTTGATGTTGAATTTTTTGGTGTTTTTCATTGTTGAGGTTGTTGTTTTTGAATTTTTGGATGTGTTTCATTGTTGAGGTTGTTGTTGAATTTGATGGTGATTTTCAATATTGAGATTGTTGTTGAATTTGTTGGTGTTTTTCAATGTTGAGGTTGTTGTTGAATTTTTTGGTGTTTTTCATTGATGAGGTTGTTGTTGTTGAATTTTTGGATATTTTTCATTGTTGAGTTTGTTGTTGAATTTGTTGGTGATTTTCAATATTGAGGTTGTTGTTGAATTTGTTGGTGTTTTTCAATGTTGGGGTTGTTGTTGAATATTTTGGTGTTTTTCATTGTTGAGGTTGTTGTGGAATTTCTTGGAGTTCTTCAATGTTGAGGTTGTTGAATTTGTTGGTGTTTTTGAATGTTGAGGTTGTTGATGTATTTTTTGCTGTTTTTCATTGTTGAGGTTTTTGATGAATTTGTTGGAGGTTTCCATTGTTGAGGTTTTTGTTGAAATTGTTGGTGATTTACAATATTGAGGTTGTAGTTGAATTTTTTGGTGCTTTTCAATGTTGAGGTTTTGGAATTGGATTGTGTTTTTCAAAGTTGAGGTTGATGTTGAATATTTTGGTGTTTTTCATTGTTGAGGTTGTTGTTGAATTTTTTGGTGTATTCAATGTATTTTTTTTTGAATCTTTTTGTATTTTTCAAAATTAAGGGTGCAGTTGAATTTGCTGGTGTTTTTCATTGCTGAGGTTGTTATTGAAATTGTTGGAGATTTTCAATGTTGATGTTGCCGTTGAATTTGTTGGTGTTTTTCAAAGCTGAGGTTGTTGTTGAATTTGTTGATGTATTTGAATGTTGAGGTTGTTAAATCTGTTGGTGTTTTTCAAAATTGAGGTTCTGGTTGAATTTTCTGGTGTTTTTCATTGTTGAGGTTTTTGTTGAATTTGATGGTGATTTTCAATATTGAGGTTGTTGAATTTATTGGTGTGATCAATGGCTTTTATTGAACTTTTTTGTATTTTTCAAAGTTGAGGTTGAAGTTGAAATTGTTGGTGTTTTTCAATGTTGAGGTTGTTGAATTTGTTGGTGTTATTCAAAGTTGAGGTTGTTGTTGAATTTTTTGGTGTACTTCATTGTTGAGGTTTTTGTTGAAATTGTTGGTGTTTTTGAATGTTGAGGTTGTCGTTGAATTTGTTGTTGTCCTTCAATATTGTGGTTGTTGAATTTGTTGGTGTTTTTCATTGTTGAGGTTGTTGTTGAATATTTTGGTGTTTTTGAATGATGAGGTTGTTGATGAATTTTTTGGTGTTTTTCATTGTTCAGATTTTTGATGAATTTGTTGGTGTTTTCCAATGTTGAGGTTATTGTTGAATTAGTCGGTGTTTTTGAATGTTGAGGATGTCGTTGAATTTGTTGTTGTTTTTAAATATTGTGGTTGATGAATTTTTTGGTGTTTTTCATTGTTGAGATTTTTGATGAATTTGTTGGTGTTTTCCATTGTTGATGTTTTTGTTGAATTTGTTGGTGTTTTTGAATGTTGAGGTTGTATTTGAATTTGTTGCTAATTAACAATCTTGAAGTTGTAGTTGAAATTGTTGGTGTTTTTCAATGTAGAGGTTTTTGAATTTGTTGTTGTTTTTCAAAGTTGAGGTTGTTGTTGAATATTTTGGTGTTTTTCAATGTTGAGGTTGTTGTTGAATTGATTGCTCATTTTTCAATTTTGAAGTTGTTGTTGAATTTTTTGGTGTTTTTCATTGTTCATGTTTTTGTTGAATTTGTTGGTGTTTTTCAATGTTGCGGTTGTTGTTGAATTTTTTGGTCTTTTTCAGTGTTGAGGTTGTTGAATTTGTTGCAGTTTTTCAATGTTGATGTTGTTGTTGAATTTGTTGCTGTTTTTCAATGTTGAGGTTGTTGAATTTATTGTTGTTTTTCAAAGGTGAGGTTGTTGTTGAATTTTTTGATGTTTTTCATTGTTGAGGTTTTGGTTGAATTTGTTGGGGTTTTTGAATGTTGAGGTTGTTGTTGAATTTTTTGGTGTTTTTCATTCTTGAGGTTGAATATCTTGGTGTTTTTGAATGTTGAGTTTGTTATTGAGTTTTTCTTTTTTTTTTCGCTGTTGAGGTTGTTGTTGTTGAATTTTTTGATGTTATTCATTGTTGAGGTTGTTATTGAATTTGTTGGTCATTTGCAATATTGAGGTTGCTGTTGAATTCGTTGGTGTTATCAATTTTTATTTGGTTGAACCTTTTTGTATTTTTAAAAGCTGAGGTTGTTGTTGAATTTGATGGTGTTTTTCAATGTTGAGGTTGTTGAATTTGATGGTGTTTTTCAAAGCTGAGGTTGGTGTTAAAATTGTTGGTGTTTTTGAATGTTGAGGTTGTTAAATCTGTTGGTGTTTTTCAAAGTTGAGGTTGTCGTTGAATTTGTTGGTGTATTTGAATGTTGAGGTTGTTAAATCTGTTGGTGTTTTTCAAAATTGAGGTTCTGGTTGAATTTTCTGGTGTTTTTCATTGTTGAGGTTTTTGTTGAATTTGATGGTGATTTTGAATGTTGAGGTTGTTGAATTTATTGGTGTGATCAATGGCTTTTATTGAACTTTTTTGTATTTTTCAAAGTTGAGGTTGAAGTTGAAATTGTTGGTGTTTTTCAATGTTGAGGTTGTTGAATTATGTTGGTGTTTTTCAAAGTTGAGGTTGTTGTTGAAATTTTTGGTGTATTTCATTGTTGAGGTTTTTGTTGAATTTGTTGGTGTTTTTGAATGTTGAGGTTGTAGTTGAATATGTTGGTGATTAACAATCTTGAAGTTGTAGTTGAATTTGTTGGTGTTTTTCAATGTAGAGGTTTTTGAATTTGTTGTTGTTTTTCAAAGTTGAGGTTGTTGTTGAATATTTTTGTGTTTTTCAATGTTGAGGTTGTTGTTGAATTGTTTGGTGATTTTTCAATTTTGAAGTTGTTGTTGAATTTTTTGGTGTTTTTCATTGTTGAAGTTTTTGTTGAATTTGTTGGTGTTTTTGAATGTTGAGGTTATTGTTGAATTTTTTGGTGTTTTTCAGTGTTGAGGTTGTTGAATTTGTTGCAGTTTTTCAATGTTGATGTTGTTGTTAAATTTGTTGCTCTTTTTCAATGTTGAGGTTGTTGAATTTATTGTTGTTTTTCAAAGGTGAGGTTGTTGTTGAATTTTTTGATGTTTTTCATTGTTGAGGTTTTGGTTGAATTTGTTGGCGTTTTTGAATGTTGAGGTTGTTGTTGATTTTTTTGGTGTCTTTCATTCTTGAGGTTGAATATCTTGGTGTTTTAGAATGTTGAGGTTGTTATTGAGTTTTTCTTTTTTTTTTCGTTGTTGAGGTTGTTGTTGAATTTTTTGATGTTATTCATTGTTGAGGTTGTTGTTGAATTTGTTGGTCATTTGCAATATTCAGGTTGCTGTTGAATTTGTTGGTGTTATCAATTTTTATTTGGTTGAACCTTTTTGTATTTTTAAAAGTTGAGGTTGTTGTTGAATTTGATGGGGTTTTTCAATGTTGAGGTTGTTGAATTTGTTGGTGTTTTTCAAAGCTGAGGTTGATGTTAAATTTGTTGGTGTTTTTAAATGTTGACGTTGTTAAATCTGTTGGTGTTTTTCAAAGTTGAGGTTGTTGTTGAATTTGTTGGTGTTTATGAATGTTTTGGTTGTTGTTGAATGGTTGGGTGTTTTTCATTGTTGAGATTGTTGTTTTTGAATTTTTGGATGTTTTTCAATGTTGAGGTTGTTGTTGAATTTGATGGTGATTTTCCATATTGAGGTTGTTGTTGAATTTGTTGGTGTTTTTCAATGTTGATGTTGATGTTGAATTTTTTGGTGTTTTTCATTGTTGAGGTTGTTGTTTTTGAATTTTTGGATGTGTTTCATTGTTGAGGTTGTTGTTGAATTTGATGGTGATTTTCAATATTGAGATTGTTGTTGAATTTGTTGGTGTTTTTCAATGTTGAGGTTGTTGTTGAATTTTTTGGTGTTTTTCATTGATGAGGTTGTTGTTGTTGAATTTTTGGATATTTTTCATTGTTGAGTTTGTTGTTGAATTTGTTGGTGATTTTCAATATTGAGGTTGTTGTTGAATTTGTTGGTGTTTTTCAATGTTGGGGTTGTTGTTGAATATTTTGGTATTTTTCATTGTTGAGGTTGTTGTGGAATTTCTTGGAGTTCTTCAATGTTGAGGTTGTTGAATTTGTTGGTGTTTTTGAATGTTGAGGTTGTTGATGTATTTTTTGCTGTTTTTCATTGTTGAGGTTTTTGATGAATTTGTTGGAGGTTTCCATTGTTGAGGTTTTTGTTGAAATTGTTGGTGATTTACAATATTGAGGTTGTAGTTGAATTTTTTGGTGCTTTTCAATGTTGAGGTTTTGGAATTGGATTGTGTTTTTCAAAGTTGAGGTTGATGTTGAATATTTTGGTGTTTTTCATTGTTGAGGTTGTTGTTGAATTTTTTGGTGTATTCAATGTATTTTTTTTTGAATCTTTTTGTATTTTTCAAAATTAAGGGTGCAGTTGAATTTGCTGGTGTTTTTCATTGCTGAGGTTGTTATTGAAATTGTTGGAGATTTTCAATGTTGATGTTGCCGTTGAATTTGTTGGTGTTTTTCAAAGCTGAGGTTGTTGTTGAATTTGTTGATGTATTTGAATGTTGAGGTTGTTAAATCTGTTGGTGTTTTTCAAAATTGAGGTTCTGGTTGAATTTTCTGGTGTTTTTCATTGTTGAGGTTTTTGTTGAATTTGATGGTGATTTTCAATATTGAGGTTGTTGAATTTATTGGTGTGATCAATGGCTTTTATTGAACTTTTTTGTATTTTTCAAAGTTGAGGTTGAAGTTGAAATTGTTGGTGTTTTTCAATGTTGAGGTTGTTGAATTTGTTGGTGTTATTCAAAGTTGAGGTTGTTGTTGAATTTTTTGGTGTACTTCATTGTTGAGGTTTTTGTTGAAATTGTTGGTGTTTTTGAATGTTGAGGTTGTCGTTGAATTTGTTGTTGTCCTTCAATATTGTGGTTGTTGAATTTGTTGGTGTTTTTCATTGTTGAGGTTGTTGTTGAATATTTTGGTGTTTTTGAATGATGAGGTTGTTGATGAATTTTTTGGTGTTTTTCATTGTTCAGATTTTTGATGAATTTGTTGGTGTTTTCCAATGTTGAGGTTATTGTTGAATTAGTCGGTGTTTTTGAATGTTGAGGATGTCGTTGAATTTGTTGTTGTTTTTAAATATTGTGGTTGATGAATTTTTTGGTGTTTTTCATTGTTGAGATTTTTGATGAATTTGTTGGTGTTTTCCATTGTTGATGTTTTTGTTGAATTTGTTGGTGTTTTTGAATGTTGAGGTTGTATTTGAATTTGTTGCTAATTAACAATCTTGAAGTTGTAGTTGAAATTGTTGGTGTTTTTCAATGTAGAGGTTTTTGAATTTGTTGTTGTTTTTCATAGTTGAGGTTGTTGTTGAATATTTTGGTGTTTTTCAATGTTGAGGTTGTTGTTGAATTGATTGCTCATTTTTCAATTTTGAAGTTGTTGTTGAATTTTTTGGTGTTTTTCATTGTTCATGTTTTTGTTGAATTTGTTGGTGTTTTTCAATGTTGCGGTTGTTGTTGAATTTTTTGGTCTTTTTCAGTGTTGAGGTTGTTGAATTTGTTGCAGTTTTTCAATGTTGATGTTGTTGTTGAATTTGTTGCTGTTTTTCAATGTTGAGGTTGTTGAATTTATTGTTGTTTTTCAAAGGTGAGGTTGTTGTTGAATTTTTTGATGTTTTTCATTGTTGAGGTTTTGGTTGAATTTGTTGGGGTTTTTGAATGTTGAGGTTGTTGTTGAATTTTTTGGTGTTTTTCATTCTTGAGGTTGAATATCTTGGTGTTTTTGAATGTTGAGTTTGTTATTGAGTTTTTCTTTTTTTTTTCGCTGTTGAGGTTGTTGTTGTTGAATTTTTTGATGTTATTCATTGTTGAGGTTGTTATTGAATTTGTTGGTCATTTGCAATATTGAGGTTGCTGTTGAATTCGTTGGTGTTATCAATTTTTATTTGGTTGAACCTTTTTGTATTTTTAAAAGCTGAGGTTGTTGTTGAATTTGATGGTGTTTTTCAATGTTGAGGTTGTTGAATTTGATGGTGTTTTTCAAAGCTGAGGTTGGTGTTAAAATTGTTGGTGTTTTTGAATGTTGAGGTTGTTAAATCTGTTGGTGTTTTTCAAAGTTGAGGTTGTTGTTGAATTTGTTGGTGTATTTGAATGTTGAGGTTGTTAAATCTGTTGGTGTTTTTCAAAATTGAGGTTCTGGTTGAATTTTCTGGTGTTTTTCATTGTTGAGGTTTTTGTTGAATTTGATGGTGATTTTGAATGTTGAGGTTGTTGAATTTATTGGTGTGATCAATGGCTTTTATTGAACTTTTTTGTATTTTTCAAAGTTGAGGTTGAAGTTGAAATTGTTGGTGTTTTTCAATGTTGAGGTTGTTGAATTATGTTGGTGTTTTTCAAAGTTGAGGTTGTTGTTGAAATTTTTGGTGTATTTCATTGTTGAGGTTTTTGTTGAATTTGTTGGTGTTTTTGAATGTTGAGGTTGTAGTTGAATATGTTGGTGATTAACAATCTTGAAGTTGTAGTTGAATTTGTTGGTGTTTTTCAATGTAGAGGTTTTTGAATTTGTTGTTGTTTTTCAAAGTTGAGGTTGTTGTTGAATATTTTTGTGTTTTTCATTGTTGAAGTTTTTGTTGAATTTGTTGGTGTTTTTGAATGTTGAAGTTATTGTTGAATTTTTTGGTGTTTTTCAGTGTTGAGGTTGTTGAATTTGTTGCAGTTTTTCAATGTTGATGTTGTTGTTAAATTTGTTGCTCTTTTTCAATGTTGAGGTTGTTGAATTTATTGTTGTTTTTCAAAGGTGAGGTTGTTGTTGAATTTTTTGATGTTTTTCATTGTTGAGGTTTTGGTTGAATTTGTTGGCGTTTTTGAATGTTGAGGTTGTTGTTGATTTTTTTGGTGTCTTTCATTCTTGAGGTTGAATATCTTGGTGTTTTAGAATGTTGAGGTTGTTATTGAGTTTTTCTTTTTTTTTTCGTTGTTGAGGTTGTTGTTGAATTTTTTGATGTTATTCATTGTTGAGGTTGTTGTTGAATTTGTTGGTCATTTGCAATATTCAGGTTGCTGTTGAATTTGTTGGTGTTATCAATTTTTATTTGGTTGAACCTTTTTGTATTTTTAAAAGTTGAGGTTGTTGTTGAATTTGATGGGGTTTTTCAATGTTGAGGTTGTTGAATTTGTTGGTGTTTTTCAAAGCTGAGGTTGATGTTAAATTTGTTGGTGTTTTTAAATGTTGACGTTGTTAAATCTGTTGGTGTTTTTCAAAGTTGAGGTTGTTGTTGAATTTGTTGGTGTTTATGAATGTTTTGGTTGTTGTTGAATGGTTGGGTGTTTTTCATTGTTGAGATTGTTGTTTTTGAATTTTTGGATGTTTTTCAATGTTGAGGTTGTTGTTGAATTTGATGGTGATTTTCCATATTGAGGTTGTTGTTGAATTTGTTGGTGTTTTTCAATGTTGATGTTGATGTTGAATTTTTTGGTGTTTTTCATTGTTGAGGTTGTTGTTTTTGAATTTTTGGATGTGTTTCATTGTTGAGGTTGTTGTTGAATTTGATGGTGATTTTCAATATTGAGATTGTTGTTGAATTTGTTGGTGTTTTTCAATGTTGAGGTTGTTGTTGAATTTTTTGGTGTTTTTCATTGATGAGGTTGTTGTTGTTGAATTTTTGGATATTTTTCATTGTTGAGTTTGTTGTTGAATTTGTTGGTGATTTTCAATATTGAGGTTGTTGTTGAATTTGTTGGTGTTTTTCAATGTTGGGGTTGTTGTTGAATATTTTGGTGTTTTTCATTGTTGAGGTTGTTGTGGAATTTCTTGGAGTTCTTCAATGTTGAGGTTGTTGAATTTGTTGGTGTTTTTGAATGTTGAGGTTGTTGATGTATTTTTTGCTGTTTTTCATTGTTGAGGTTTTTGATGAATTTGTTGGAGGTTTCCATTGTTGAGGTTTTTGTTGAAATTGTTGGTGATTTACAATATTGAGGTTGTAGTTGAATTTTTTGGTGCTTTTCAATGTTGAGGTTTTGGAATTGGATTGTGTTTTTCAAAGTTGAGGTTGATGTTGAATATTTTGGTGTTTTTCATTGTTGAGGTTGTTGTTGAATTTTTTGGTGTATTCAATGTATTTTTTTTTGAATCTTTTTGTATTTTTCAAAATTAAGGGTGCAGTTGAATTTGCTGGTGTTTTTCATTGCTGAGGTTGTTATTGAAATTGTTGGAGATTTTCAATGTTGATGTTGCCGTTGAATTTGTTGGTGTTTTTCAAAGCTGAGGTTGTTGTTGAATTTGTTGATGTATTTGAATGTTGAGGTTGTTAAATCTGTTGGTGTTTTTCAAAATTGAGGTTCTGGTTGAATTTTCTGGTGTTTTTCATTGTTGAGGTTTTTGTTGAATTTGATGGTGATTTTCAATATTGAGGTTGTTGAATTTATTGGTGTGATCAATGGCTTTTATTGAACTTTTTTGTATTTTTCAAAGTTGAGGTTGAAGTTGAAATTGTTGGTGTTTTTCAATGTTGAGGTTGTTGAATTTGTTGGTGTTATTCAAAGTTGAGGTTGTTGTTGAATTTTTTGGTGTTTTTCATTGTTCATGTTTTTGTTGAATTTGTTGGTGTTTTTCAATGTTGCGGTTGTTGTTGAATTTTTTGGTCTTTTTCAGTGTTGAGGTTGTTGAATTTGTTGCAGTTTTTCAATGTTGATGTTGTTGTTGAATTTGTTGCTGTTTTTCAATGTTGAGGTTGTTGAATTTATTGTTGTTTTTCAAAGGTGAGGTTGTTGTTGAATTTTTTGATGTTTTTCATTGTTGAGGTTTTGGTTGAATTTGTTGGGGTTTTTGAATGTTGAGGTTGTTGTTGAATTTTTTGGTGTTTTTCATTCTTGAGGTTGAATATCTTGGTGTTTTTGAATGTTGAGTTTGTTATTGAGTTTTTCTTTTTTTTTTCGCTGTTGAGGTTGTTGTTGTTGAATTTTTTGATGTTATTCATTGTTGAGGTTGTTATTGAATTTGTTGGTCATTTGCAATATTGAGGTTGCTGTTGAATTCGTTGGTGTTATCAATTTTTATTTGGTTGAACCTTTTTGTATTTTTAAAAGCTGAGGTTGTTGTTGAATTTGATGGTGTTTTTCAATGTTGAGGTTGTTGAATTTGATGGTGTTTTTCAAAGCTGAGGTTGGTGTTAAAATTGTTGGTGTTTTTGAATGTTGAGGTTGTTAAATCTGTTGGTGTTTTTCAAAGTTGAGGTTGTTGTTGAATTTGTTGGTGTTTATGAATGTTTTGGTTGTTGTTGAATGGTTGGTTGTTTTTGATTGTTGAGGTTGTTGTTTTTGAATTTTTGGATGTTTTTCATTGTTGAGGTTGCTGTTGAATTTGATGGTGATTTTCAATATTGAGGTTGTTGTTGAATTTGTTGGTGTTTTTCAATGTTGAGGTTGTTGTTGAATTTTATGGTGTTTTTCATTGTTGAGGTTGTTGTTGTTGAATTTTTGGATGTTTTTCATTGCTGAGGTTGTTGTTGAATTTGTTGGTGATTTTCAATATTGAGGTTGTTGTTGAATTTGTTGGTGTTTTTCAATGTTGGGGATGTTGTTGAATATTTTGGTGTTTTTCATTGTTGAGGTTGTTGTGGAATTTTTTGGTGTTTTTCATTGTTGAGGTTGTTGTTGAATTTGATGGTGATTTTCAATGTTGAGGTTGTTGAATATATTGGTGTTATCAATTTTTATTTTGTTGAACTTTATTTTTTAAAAGTTGAGGTTGTTGTTGAATTTATTGGTGTTTTTCAATGTTGAGGTTGTTGAATTTGTTGGTGTTTTTGAATGTTGAGGGTTTTGATTAATTTTTTGGTGTTTTCCATTGTAGAGGTTTTCTTTGAATTTGCTGGTATTTTTGAATGTTGAGGTTGTAGTTGAATTTGTTGTTGTCCTTCAATATTGTGGTTGTTGAATTTGTTGGTGTTTTTCATTGTTGAGGTTGTTGTTGAATATTTTGGTGTTTTTGAATGATGAGGTTGTTGATGAATTTTTTGGTGTACTTCATTGTTGAGGTTTTTGTTGAAATTATTGGTGTTTTTGAATGTTGAGGTAGTCGTTGAATTTGTTGTTGTCCTTCAATATTGTGGTTGTTGAATTTGTTGGTGTTTTTCATTGTTGAGGTTGTTGTTGAATATTTTGGTGTTCTTGAAAGATGAGGTTGTCGATGAATTTTTTGGTGTTTTTCATTGTTGAGATTTTTGATGAATTTGTTGGTGTTTTCCATTGTTGATGTTTTTGTTGAATTTGTTGGTGTTTTTGAATGTTGAGGTTGTATTTGAATTTGTTGGTGATTAACAATCTTGAAGTTGTAGTTGAAATTGTTGGTGTTTTTCAATGTAGAGGTTTTTGAATTTGTTGTTGTTTTTCAAAGTTGAGGTTGTTGTTGAATATTTTGGTGTTTTCCAATGTTGAGGTTGTTGTTGAATTGATTGGTCATTTTTCAATTTTGAAGTTGTTGTTGAATTTTTTGGTGTTTTTCATTTTTCATGTTTTTGTTGAATTTGTTGGTGTTTTTCAATGTTGCGGTTGTTGTTGAATTTTTTGGTCTTTTTCAGTGTTGAGGTTGTTGAATTTGTTGCAGTTTTTCAATGTTGATGTTGTTGTGAATTTGTTGCTGTTTTTCAATGTTGAGGTTGTTGAATTTATTGTTGTTTTTCAAAGGTGAGGTTGTTGTTGAATTTTTTGATGTTTTTCATTGTTGAGGTTTTGGTTGAATTTGTTGGGGTTTTTGAATGTTGAGGTTGTTGTTGAATTTTTCGGTGTTTTTCATTCTTGAGGTTGAATATCTTGGTGTTTTTGAATGTTGAGTTTGTTATTGAGTTTTTCTTTTTTTTTTCACTGTTGAGGTTGTTGTTGTTGAATTTTTTGATGTTATTCATTGTTGAGGTTGTTGTTGAATTTGTTGGTCTTTTGCAATATTGAGGTTGCTGTTGAATTCGTTGGTGTTATCAATTTTTATTTGGTTGAACCTTTTAGTATTTTTAAAAGCTGAGGTTGTTGTTGAATTTGATGGTGTTTTTCAATGTTGAGGTTGTTGAATTTGATGGTGTTTTTCAAAGCTGAGGTTGATGTTAAAATTGTTGGTGTTTTTGAATGTTGAGGTTGTTAAATCTGTTGGTGTTTTTCAAAGTTGAGGTTGTTGTTGAATTTGTTGGTGTTTATGAATGTTTTGGTTGTTGTTGAATGGTTGGGTGTTTTTGATTGTTGAGGTTGTTGTTTTTGAATTTTTGGATGTTTTTCATTGTTGAGGTTGCTGTTGAATTTGATGGTGATTTTCAATATTGAGGTTGTTGTTGAATTTGTTGGTGTTTTTCAATGTTGAGGTTGTTGTTGAATTTTATGGTGTTTTTCATTGTTGAGGTTGTTGTTGTTGAATTTTTGGATGTTTTTCATTGCTGAGGTTGTTGTTGAATTTGTTGGTGATTTTCAATATTGAGGTTGTTGTTGAATTTGTTGGTGTTTTTCAATGTTGGGGATGTTGTTGAATATTTTGGTGTTTTTCATTGTTGAGGTTGTTGTGGAATTTTTTGGTGTTTTTCATTGTTGAGGTTGTTGTTGAATTTGATGGTGATTTTCAATGTTGAGGTTGTTGAATATATTGGTGTTATCAATTTTTATTTTGTTGAACTTTTTTTTTTAAAAGTTGAGGTTGTTGTTGAATTTACTGGTGTTTTTCAATGTTGAGGTTGTTGAATTTGTTGGTGTTTTTGAATGTTGAGGATTTTGATTAATTTGTTGGTGTTTTCCATTGTAGAGGTTTTCTTTGAATTTGCTGGTGTTTTTGAATGTTGAGGTTGTAGTTGAATTTGTTGGTATTTTTCATTGTTGAGGTTTTTGATGAATTTGTTGGTGGTTTCCATTCTTGAGGTTTTTGTTGAATTTGTTGGTGATTAACAATATTGAGGTTGTAGTTGAATTTTTTGGTGCTTTTCAATGTTGAGGTTTTGGAATTGGATCGTGTTTTTCGAAGTTGAGGTTGTTGCTGAATATTTTGGTGTTTTTGAATGTTGAGGTTGTTGTGTTTATTTTTCGGTGTTTTTCATTGTTGAGGTTTTTGTTGAATTTGTTGGAGATTTTCAATGTTGAGGTTGTTGTTGAATTTGTTGGTGTTTTTGAATGTTGAGGTTGTTGAATTTGTTGGCTTTTTTCAAAGATGAGTTTGTTTTTGAATTTTTTGTTGTTTTTCATTGTTGAGGTTGTTGTTGAATTTGTTGTTGTTTATCAATGTTGAGGTTGTTGTTGAATTTTTTGGTGTTTTTCATTTTTGAGGTTGTTGTTGTTGAATTTTATGATGTTTTTCATTATTGAGTTTGTTGTTGAATTTGTTGGTGATTTACAATATTGAGGTTGTTGTTGAATTTGTCGGTGTTTTTCAATGTTGGGGTTGTTGTTGAATTTTTTGGTGTTTTTCATTGTTGAGGTTGTTGTGGAATTTCATGGAGTTCTTCAATGTTGAGGTTGTTGAAATATTTTTTGCTGTTTTTCATTGTTGAGGATTTTCATGAATTTGTTGGTGTTTTTGAAGGTTGAGGTTGTTGATGTATTTTTTGCTGTTTTTCATTGTTGAGGATTTTGATGAATTTGCCTGTGTTTTCCATTGTTGAGGTTTTTGTTGAATTTGTTGGTGTTTTTGAATGTTGAGGTTGCAGTTGAATTTGTTGGTATTTTTCATTGTTGAGGTTTTTGATGAATTTGTTGGTGGTTTCCATTGTTGAGGTTTTTGTTGAATTTGTTGGTCATTAACAATATTGAGGTTGTAGTTGAATTTTTTGGTGCTTTTCAATGTTGAGGTTTTGGAATTGGATCGTGTTTTTCAAAGTTGAGGTTGTTGTTGAATATTTTGGTGTTTTTCAATGTTGAGGTTGTTGTTGAATTTTTTGGTGTATTCAATGTATTTTTTTTTAATCTTTTTGTATTTTTCAAAATTGAGGGTGCAGTTGAATTTGTTGGTGTTTTTCGTTGCTGAGGTTGTTATTGAAATTGTTGGAGTTTTTCAATGTTGAGGTTGCCGTTGAATTTGTTGGTGTTTCTCGAAGCTGAGGTTGTTGTTGAATTTGTTGGTGTATTTGAATGTTGAGGTTGTTAAATCTGTTGGTGTTTTTCAAAGTTGAGGTTGTTGTTGAATTTGTTGGTGTTTATGAATGTTTTGGTTGTTGTTGAATGGTTGGGTGTTTTTGATTGTTGAGGTTGTTGTTTTTGAATTTTTGGATGTTTTTCATTGTTGAGGTTGCTGTTGAATTTGATGGTGATTTTCAATATTGAGGTTGTTGTTGAATTTGTTGGTGTTTTTCAATGTTGAGGTTGTTGTTGAATTTTATGGTGTTTTTCATTGTTGAGGTTGTTGTTGTTGAATTTTTGGATGTTTTTCATTGCTGAGGTTGTTGTTGAATTTGTTGGTGATTTTCAATATTGAGGTTGTTGTTGAATTTGTTGGTGTTTTTCAATGTTGGGGATGTTGTTGAATATTTTGGTGTTTTTCATTGTTGAGGTTGTTGTGGAATTTTTTGGTGTTTTTCATTGTTGAGGTTGTTGTTGAATTTGATGGTGATTTTCAATGTTGAGGTTGTTGAATATATTGGTGTTATCAATTTTTATTTTGTTGAACTTTTTTTTTTAAAAGTTGAGGTTGTTGTTGAATTTACTGGTGTTTTTCAATGTTGAGGTTGTTGAATTTGTTGGTGTTTTTGAATGTTGAGGATTTTGATTAATTTGTTGGTGTTTTCCATTGTAGAGGTTTTCTTTGAATTTGCTGGTGTTTTTGAATGTTGAGGTTGTAGTTGAATTTTTTGGTGTTTTTCAGTGTTGAGGTTGTTGATTTTTTTGTTGCAATTTTTCAATGTTGAGGTTGTTGTTGAATTTGTTGGTGTTTTTCAATGTTGGGGTTGTTGAATTTATTGTTGTTTTTCAAAGGTGATGTTTTATGTTGAATTTTTTGATGTTTTTCATTGTTGAGGTTTTGGTTGAATTTGATGGGGTTTTTGAATGTTGAGGTTGTTGTTGAATTTTTTGGTGTTTTTCATTGTTGAGGTTGAATATCTTGGTGTTTTTGAATGTTGAGGTTGTTATTGAGTTTTTCTTTTATTTTTCGTTGTTGAGGTTGTTGTTGTTGTTGAATTTTTTGATGTTATTCATTGTTGAGGTTGTTGTTGAATTTGTTGGTGTTATCAATTTTTATTTTGTTGAACCTTTTTGTATTTTTAAAAGTTGAGGTTGTTGTTGAATTTGATGGTGATTTTCAATGTTGAGTTTGTTGCCGAATTTATTGGTGTTTTTCATTGTTGCGGTTGTTGTTGAACTTGTTGGAGTTTTTCAATGTTGAGGTTGTTATTGATTTTTTGGGTGTGTTTCATTGATGAGGTTGTTGTTGAATTTTTTGGTGTTTTTCTTTGTAAAGGTTGTTGTTGAATTTTTTGGTGTTTTTCATTGTTGAGGTTGTTGTTGAATAAGTTGGTGTTTTTCAATGTTGAGGTTGTTGAATTTGTTGGTGTTTTTCAAAGTAGAGGTTTTTGTTGAATTTTTTGGTGTTTTTCATTTTTGAGGATTTCGTTGAATTTGTTGGTGTTTTTGAATGTTGAGGTTGTTGATTTTTTTTTCGGTGTTTTTCATTGTTGAGGTTTTTGTTGAATTTGTTGGAGATTTTCAATGTTGAGGTTGTTGTTGAATTTGTTGGTGTTTTTTAATGTTGAGGTTGTTGAATTTGTTGGCTTTTTTCAAAGATGAGTTTGTTTTTGAATTTTTTGGTGTTTTTCATTGTTGAGGTTGTTGTTGAATTTGTTGGTGTTTTTCATTGTTGAGGTTGTTGTTGAATTTGTTGGTGATTTTCAATATTGAGGTTGTTGTTGAATTTGTTGGTGTTTTTCAATGTTGGGGTTGTTGTTGATTTTTTTGGTGTTTTTCATTGTTGAGGTTGTTGTGGAATTTCTTGGAGTTCTTCAATGTTGAGGTTGTTGAATTTGTTGGTGTTTTTGAATGTTGAGGTTGTTGATATATTTTTTGCTGTTTTTCATTGTTTAGGATTTTGATGAATTTGTTGGTGTTTTCCATTGTTGAGGTTTTTGTTGAATTTGTTGGTGTTTTTGAATGTTCAGGTTGTAGTTGAATTTGTTGGTATTTTTCATTGTTGAGGTTTTTGATGAATTTGTTGGTGGTTTCCATTGTTGAGGTTTTTGTTGAATTTGTTGCTGATTAACAACATTAAGGTTGTAGTTGAATTTGTTTTTCAAAGTTGAGGTTGTTGTTGAATATTTTGGTGTTTTTCAATGTTGAGGTTGTTGTTGAATTTTTTGGTGTATTCAATGTTTTTTTTTTGAATCTTTTTGTATTTTTCGAAATTGAGGTTGCAGTTGAATCTGTTGGTGTTTTTCATTTTTGAGGTTGTTATTGAAATTGTTGGAGTTTTTCAATGTTGAGGTTGCCGTTCAATTTGTTGGTGTTTTTCAAAACTTAGGTTGATGTTGAATATGTTGGTTTATTTGAATGTTGAGGTTGTTAAATCTGTTGGTGTTTTTCAAAATTGAGGATGTTGTTGAATTTTTTGGTGTTTTTCATTGTTGTGGTAGTTGTTGAAATTCTTGGAGTTTTTCAATGTTGAGGTTTTTATTGATTTTTTTGGTGTTTTTCATTGTTGAGCTTCTTGTTGAATTTTTTTGGTGTTGTTCATTGTTGAGGTTGTTGTTGAATTTATTGATGTTTTTCATTGCTGTTGTTGTTGTTGAAATTGTTGGTGTTTTTGAATGATGAGGTTGTTGTTGAATTTTATGGTGTTTTTCATTGTTGAGGTTGTTGTTGAATTTGTTGGAGGTTTTCAATGTTGAGGTTATTGTTGAATTTGTTGGTGTTTTTCAATGATGAGGTTGTTGAATTTGTCGGAGTTTTTAAAATTGAGGTTGTTGTTGATTTTTTTGGGGTTTTTGATTGTTGAGGTTTTGGTTGAATTTGTTGGTGTTTTTAAATGTTGATTTTGTTGTTTTTATTTTTTGGTGTTATTGAATGTTGTGGTTCTTGTTGAATTTTTTGGTGTTTTTCATTGTTGAGGTTTTTGTTGAATTTGTTGGAGTTTTTGAATTTGGAGGTTGTTGTTGAATTTGTTGGTGTTTTTCAATGTTGAGGTTGTTGTTGAAATTTTTTGGTGTTTTTCATGGTTGAGGTTGTTGTTGAATATTTTGGTGTTTTTCAATGTTGTGGTTGTTGTTGAATTTTTTGGAGTATTCAATGTTTTTTTTGAATCATTTTGTATTTTTCAAAATTGAGATTGCAGTTGAATTTGTTCGTTTTTTTCATTGTTGAGGTTGTTATTGAAATTGTTGGAGTTTTTCAATCTTGAAGTTGCCGTTGAATTTGTTGCTGTTATCAATTTTTATTTTGTTGAACCTTTTTGTATTTTTAAAAGTTGAGGTTTTTGTTGAATTTGATGGTGTTTTTCCATGTTGAGGTTGTTGAATTTGTTGGTGTTTTTCAAAGCTGAGGTTGTTGTTAAATTTGTTGGAGTTTTTGAATGTTGAGGTTGTTAAATCTGTTGGTGTTTTTCAAAGTTGAGGCTGTTGATGAATTTATTGGTGTTTTTCATTGTTGCGGTAGTTGTTAAAATTGTTGGAGTTTTTCAATGTTGAGGTTGTTATTGATTTTTTGGGTGTGTTTCATTGTTGAGATTGTTGTTAAACTTTTTGGTGTTTTTCATTGTTGAGGTTGTTGTTGAATTTTTTGACGATTTTCATTGCTGTGGTTGTTGTTGAATTTGATGGTGTTTTTGAATGCTGAGGTGGTTCTTGATTTTTTTGGTGTTTTTCATTGTTGAAGTTGTTGTTGAATAAGTTGGTGTTTTTCAATGTTGAGGTTGTTGAATTGGTTTGTGTTTTTCAAAGAATAGGATTTTAATGAATTTTTTGGTGTTTTTCACTTTTGAGGTTTTCGTTGAGTTTGTTGGTGTTTTTGAATGTTGAGGTTGTTGAATTCGATGGTTTTATTCAAAGATGAGTTTGTTGTTGAATTTTCAGGTGTTATTCATTGTTGAGGTTGTTGTTGAATTTTTTGATGTTTTTCATTGTTTAGGTTGTTGTTGAATTTGTTGGTGATTGTCAATAATGAGGTTGTTGTTGAATTTGTTGGTGTTTTTCAATGTTGGGGTTGTTGTTGAATTTTTTGGTGTTTTTCATTGTTGAGGTTGTTGTGGAATTTCTTGGAGTTCTTAAATGTTGAGGTTGTTGAATTTGTTGGTGTTTTTGAAGTTTGAGGTTGTTGATGTATTTTTTGCTGTTTTTCATTGTTGAGGATTTTCATGAATTTGTTGGTGTTTTCCACTGTTGAGGTTTTTGTTCAATTTGTTGGTGTTTTTGAATGTTGATGTTGCAGTTGAATTTGTTGGTATTTTTCATTGTTGAGGTTTTTGATGAATTTGTTGGTGGTTTCCATTGTTGAGGTTTTTGTTGAATTTGTTGGTTATTAACAATTTTGAGGTTGTAGTTGAATTTTTTGGTGCTTTTCAATGTTGAGGTTTTGGAATTGGGTCGTGATTTTCAAAGTTGAGGTTGTTGTTGAATATTTTGGTGTTATTCAATGTTGAGGTTGTTGTTGAATTTTTTGGTGTATTCAATGTATTTTTTTTGAATCTTTTTGTATTTTTCAAAATTGAGGGTGCAGTTGAATTTGTTGGTGTTTTTCGTTGCTGAGGTTGTTATTGAAATTGTTGGAGTTTTTCATTGTTGAGATTTTTGATGAATTTGTTGGTGTTTTTGAATGTTGAGGTTGTAGTTGAATTTGTTGCTGATTAACAATCTTGAAGTTGTAGTTGAATTTGTTGGTGTTTTTCAATGTAGAGGCTTTTGAATTTGTTGTAGTTTTTCAAAGTTGAGGTTGTTGTTGAATATTTTGGTGTTTTTCAATGTTGAGGTTGTTGTTGAATTTTTTGGTGTTTTTCATTGTTGATGTTTTTGTTGAATTTGTTGGTGTTTTTGAATGTTGAGGTTGTTGTTGAATTTTTTGGTGTTTTTCAGTGTTGAGGTTGTTGATTTTTTTGTTGCAATTTTTCAATGTTGAGGTTGTTGTTGAATTTGTTGGTGTTTTTCAATGTTGGGGTTGTTGAATTTATTGTTGTTTTTCAAAGGTGATGTTTTATGTTGAATTTTTTGATGTTTTTCATTGTTGAGGTTTTGGTTGAATTTGATGGGGTTTTTGAATGTTGAGGTTCTTGTTGAATTTTTTGGTGTTTTTCATTCTTGAGGTTGAATATCTTGGTGTTTTTGAATGTTGAGGTTGTTTTTGAGTTTTTCTTTTTTTTTTCACTGTTGAGGTTGTTGTTGTTGAATTTTTTGATGTTATTCATTGTTGAGGTTGTTGTTGAATTTGTTGGTCTTTTGCAATATTGAGGTTGCTGTTGAATTCGTTGGTGTTATCAATTTTTATTTGGTTGAACCTTTTAGTATTTTTAAAAGCTGAGGTTGTTGTTGAATTTGATGGTGTTTTTCAATGTTGAGGTTGTTGAATTTGATGGTGTTTTTCAAAGCTGAGGTTGATGTTAAAATTGTTGGTGTTTTTGAATGTTGAGGTTGTTAAATCTGTTGGTGTTTTTCAAAGTTGAGGTTGTTGTTGAATTTGTTGGTGTTTATGAATGTTTTGGTTGTTGTTGAATGGTTGGGTGTTTTTGATTGTTGAGGTTGTTGTTTTTGAATTTTTGGATGTTTTTCATTGTTGAGGTTGCTGTTGAATTTGATGGTGATTTTCAATATTGAGGTTGTTGTTGAATTTGTTGGTGTTTTTCAATGTTGAGGTTGTTGTTGAATTTTATGGTGTTTTTCATTGTTGAGGTTGTTGTTGTTGAATTTTTGGATGTTTTTCATTGCTGAGGTTGTTGTTGAATTTGTTGGTGATTTTCAATATTGAGGTTGTTGTTGAATTTGTTGGTGTTTTTCAATGTTGGGGATGTTGTTGAATATTTTGGTGTTTTTCATTGTTGAGGTTGTTGTGGAATTTTTTGGTGTTTTTCATTGTTGAGGTTGTTGTTGAATTTGATGGTGATTTTCAATGTTGAGGTTGTTGAATATATTGGTGTTATCAATTTTTATTTTGTTGAACTTTTTTTTTTAAAAGTTGAGGTTGTTGTTGAATTTACTGGTGTTTTTCAATGTTGAGGTTGTTGAATTTGTTGGTGTTTTTGAATGTTGAGGATTTTGATTAATTTGTTGGTGTTTTCCATTGTAGAGGTTTTCTTTGAATTTGCTGGTGTTTTTGAATGTTGAGGTTGTAGTTGAATTTGTTGGTATTTTTCATTGTTGAGGTTTTTGATGAATTTGTTGGTGGTTTCCATTCTTGAGGTTTTTGTTGAATTTGTTGGTGATTAACAATATTGAGGTTGTAGTTGAATTTTTTGGTGCTTTTCAATGTTGAGGTTTTGGAATTGGATCGTGTTTTTCGAAGTTGAGGTTGTTGCTGAATATTTTGGTGTTTTTGAATGTTGAGGTTGTTGTGTTTATTTTTCGGTGTTTTTCATTGTTGAGGTTTTTGTTGAATTTGTTGGAGATTTTCAATGTTGAGGTTGTTGTTGAATTTGTTGGTGTTTTTGAATGTTGAGGTTGTTGAATTTGTTGGCTTTTTTCAAAGATGAGTTTGTTTTTGAATTTTTTGTTGTTTTTCATTGTTGAGGTTGTTGTTGAATTTGTTGTTGTTTATCAATGTTGAGGTTGTTGTTGAATTTTTTGGTGTTTTTCATTTTTGAGGTTGTTGTTGTTGAATTTTATGATGTTTTTCATTATTGAGTTTGTTGTTGAATTTGTTGGTGATTTACAATATTGAGGTTGTTGTTGAATTTGTCGGTGTTTTTCAATGTTGGGGTTGTTGTTGAATTTTTTGGTGTTTTTCATTGTTGAGGTTGTTGTGGAATTTCATGGAGTTCTTCAATGTTGAGGTTGTTGAAATATTTTTTGCTGTTTTTCATTGTTGAGGATTTTCATGAATTTGTTGGTGTTTTTGAAGGTTGAGGTTGTTGATGTATTTTTTGCTGTTTTTCATTGTTGAGGATTTTGATGAATTTGCCTGTGTTTTCCATTGTTGAGGTTTTTGTTGAATTTGTTGGTGTTTTTGAATGTTGAGGTTGCAGTTGAATTTGTTGGTATTTTTCATTGTTGAGGTTTTTGATGAATTTGTTGGTGGTTTCCATTGTTGAGGTTTTTGTTGAATTTGTTGGTCATTAACAATATTGAGGTTGTAGTTGAAT
This sequence comes from Cetorhinus maximus, assembly GCF_964194155.1. NCBI lineage: Eukaryota > Metazoa > Chordata > Chondrichthyes > Lamniformes > Cetorhinidae > Cetorhinus > Cetorhinus maximus. Next base: position 673,795 of record NW_027596143.1, read on the forward strand.
TTTTTGGTGCTTTTCAATGTTGAGGTTTTGGAATTGGATCGTGTTTTTCAAAGTTGAGGTTGTTGTTGAATATTTTGGTGTTTTTCAATGTTGAGGTTGTTGTTGAATTTTTTGGTGTATTCAATGTATTTTTTTTTAATCTTTTTGTATTTTTCAAAATTGAGGGTGCAGTTGAATTTGTTGGTGTTTTTCGTTGCTGAGGTTGTTATTGAAATTGTTGGAGTTTTTCAATGTTGAGGTTGCCGTTGAATTTGTTGGTGTTTCTCGAAGCTGAGGTTGTTGTTGAATTTGTTGGTGTATTTGAATGTTGAGGTTGTTAAATCTGTTGGTGTTTTTCAAAGTTGAGGTTGTTGTTGAATTTGTTGGTGTTTATGAATGTTTTGGTTGTTGTTGAATGGTTGGGTGTTTTTGATTGTTGAGGTTGTTGTTTTTGAATTTTTGGATGTTTTTCATTGTTGAGGTTGCTGTTGAATTTGATGGTGATTTTCAATATTGAGGTTGTTGTTGAATTTGTTGGTGTTTTTCAATGTTGAGGTTGTTGTTGAATTTTATGGTGTTTTTCATTGTTGAGGTTGTTGTTGTTGAATTTTTGGATGTTTTTCATTGCTGAGGTTGTTGTTGAATTTGTTGGTGATTTTCAATATTGAGGTTGTTGTTGAATTTGTTGGTGTTTTTCAATGTTGGGGATGTTGTTGAATATTTTGGTGTTTTTCATTGTTGAGGTTGTTGTGGAATTTTTTGGTGTTTTTCATTGTTGAGGTTGTTGTTGAATTTGATGGTGATTTTCAATGTTGAGGTTGTTGAATATATTGGTGTTATCAATTTTTATTTTGTTGAACTTTTTTTTTTAAAAGTTGAGGTTGTTGTTGAATTTACTGGTGTTTTTCAATGTTGAGGTTGTTGAATTTGTTGGTGTTTTTGAATGTTGAGGATTTTGATTAATTTGTTGGTGTTTTCCATTGTAGAGGTTTTCTTTGAATTTGCTGGTGTTTTTGAATGTTGAGGTTGTAGTTGAATTTGTTGGTATTTTTCATTGTTGAGGTTTTTGATGAATTTGTTGGTGGTTTCCATTCTTGAGGTTTTTGTTGAATTTGTTGGTGATTAACAATATTGAGGTTGTAGTTGAATTTTTTGGTGCTTTTCAATGTTGAGGTTTTGGAATTGGATCGTGTTTTTCGAAGTTGAGGTTGTTGCTGAATATTTTGGTGTTTTTGAATGTTGAGGTTGTTGTGTTTATTTTTCGGTGTTTTTCATTGTTGAGGTTTTTGTTGAATTTGTTGGAGATTTTCAATGTTGAGGTTGTTGTTGAATTTGTTGGTGTTTTTGAATGTTGAGGTTGTTGAATTTGTTGGCTTTTTTCAAAGATGAGTTTGTTTTTGAATTTTTTGTTGTTTTTCATTGTTGAGGTTGTTGTTGAATTTGTTGTTGTTTATCAATGTTGAGGTTGTTGTTGAATTTTTTGGTGTTTTTCATTTTTGAGGTTGTTGTTGTTGAATTTTATGATGTTTTTCATTATTGAGTTTGTTGTTGAATTTGTTGGTGATTTACAATATTGAGGTTGTTGTTGAATTTGTCGGTGTTTTTCAATGTTGGGGTTGTTGTTGAATTTTTTGGTGTTTTTCATTGTTGAGGTTGTTGTGGAATTTCATGGAGTTCTTCAATGTTGAGGTTGTTGAAATATTTTTTGCTGTTTTTCATTGTTGAGGATTTTCATGAATTTGTTGGTGTTTTTGAAGGTTGAGGTTGTTGATGTATTTTTTGCTGTTTTTCATTGTTGAGGATTTTGATGAATTTGCCTGTGTTTTCCATTGTTGAGGTTTTTGTTGAATTTGTTGGTGTTTTTGAATGTTGAGGTTGCAGTTGAATTTGTTGGTATTTTTCATTGTTGAGGTTTTTGATGAATTTGTTGGTGGTTTCCATTGTTGAGGTTTTTGTTGAATTTGTTGGTCATTAACAATATTGAGGTTGTAGTTGAATTTTTTGGTGCTTTTCAATGTTGAGGTTTTGGAATTGGATCGTGTTTTTCAAAGTTGAGGTTGTTGTTGAATATTTTGGTGTTTTTCAATGTTGAGGTTGTTGTTGAATTTTTTGGTGTATTCAATGTATTTTTTTTTAATCTTTTTGTATTTTTCAAAATTGAGGGTGCAGTTGAATTTGTTGGTGTTTTTCGTTGCTGAGGTTGTTATTGAAATTGTTGGAGTTTTTCAATGTTGAGGTTGCCGTTGAATTTGTTGGTGTTTCTCGAAGCTGAGGTTGTTGTTGAATTTGTTGGTGTATTTGAATGTTGAGGTTGTTAAATCTGTTGGTGTTTTTCAAAATTGAGGTTCTGGTTGAATTTTCTGGTGTTTTTCATTGTTGAGGTTTTTGTTGAATTTGATGGTGATTTTCAATATTGAGGTTGTTGAATTTATTGGTGTGATCAATGGCTTTTATTGAACTTCTTTGTATTTTTCAAAGTTGAGGTTGAAGTTGAAATTGTTGGTGTTTTTCAATGTTGAGGTTGTTGAATTTGTTGGTGTTTTTCAAAGTTGAGGTTGTTGTTGAATTTTTTGGTGTATTTCATTGTTGAGGTTTTTGTTGAAACTGTTGGTGTTTTTGAATGTTGAGGTTGTCGTTGAATTTGTTGTTGTCCTTCAATATTGTGGTTGTTGAATTTGTTGGTGTTTTTCATTGTTGAGGTTGTTGTTGAATATTTTGGTGTTTTTGAATGATGAGGTTGTTGATGAATTTTTGGTGTTTTTCATTGTTCAGATTTTTGATGAATTTGTTGTAGTTTTTCAAAGTTGAGGTTGTTGTTGAATATTTTGGTGTTTTTCAATGTTGAGGTTGTTGTTGAATTGTTTGGTGTTTTTCATTGTTGATGTTTTTGTTGAATTTGTTGGTGTTTTTGAATGTTGAGGTTGTTGTTGAATTTTTTGGTGTTTTTCAGTGTTGAGGTTGTTGAATTTGTTGCATTTTTTCAATGTTGAGGTTGTTGTTGAATTTGTTGGTGTTTTTCAATGTTGAGGTTGTTGAATTTATTGTTGTTTTTCAAAGGTGATGTTTTATGTTCAATTTTTTGATGTTTTTCATTGTTGAGGTTTTGGTTGAATTTGATGGGGTTTTTGAATGTTGAGGTTGTTGTTGAATTTTTTGGTGTTTTTCATTGTTGAGGTTGAATATCTTGGTGTTTTTGAATGTTGAGGTTGTTATTGAGTTTTTCTTTTATTTTTCGTTGTTGAGGTTGTTGTTGTTGTTGAATTTTTTGATGTTATTCATTGTTGAGGTTGTTGTTGAATTTGTTGGTGTTATCAATTTTTATTTTGTTGAACCTTTTTGTATTTTTAAAAGTTGAGGTTGTTGTTGAATTTGATGGTGATTTTCAATGTTGAGTTTGTTGCCGAATTTATTGGTGTTTTTCATTGTTGCGGTTGTTGTTGAACTTGTTGGAGTTTTTCAATGTTGAGGTTGTTATTGATTTTTTGGGTGTGTTTCATTGATGAGGTTGTTGTTGAATTTTTTGGTGTTTTTCTTTGTAAAGGTTGTTGTTGAATTTTTTGGTGTTTTTCATTGTTGAGGTTGTTGTTGAATAAGTTGGTGTTTTTCAATGTTGAGGTTGTTGAATTTGTTGGTGTTTTTCAAAGTAGAGGTTTTTGTTGAATTTTTTGGTGTTTTTCATTTTTGAGGATTTCGTTGAATTTGTTGGTGTTTTTGAATGTTGAGGTTGTTGATTTTTTTTTCGGTGTTTTTCATTGTTGAGGTTTTTGTTGAATTTGTTGGAGATTTTCAATGTTGAGGTTGTTGTTGAATTTGTTGGTGTTTTTTAATGTTGAGGTTGTTGAATTTGTTGGCTTTTTTCAAAGATGAGTTTGTTTTTGAATTTTTTGGTGTTTTTCATTGTTGAGGTTGTTGTTGAATTTGTTGGTGTTTTTCATTGTTGAGGTTGTTGTTGAATTTGTTGGTGATTTTCAATATTGAGGTTGTTGTTGAATTTGTTGGTGTTTTTCAATGTTGGGGTTGTTGTTGATTTTTTTGGTGTTTTTCATTGTTGAGGTTGTTGTGGAATTTCTTGGAGTTCTTCAATGTTGAGGTTGTTGAATTTGTTGGTGTTTTTGAATGTTGAGGTTGTTGATATATTTTTTGCTGTTTTTCATTGTTTAGGATTTTGATGAATTTGTTGGTGTTTTCCATTGTTGAGGTTTTTGTTGAATTTGTTGGTGTTTTTGAATGTTCAGGTTGTAGTTGAATTTGTTGGTATTTTTCATTGTTGAGGTTTTTGATGAATTTGTTGGTGGTTTCCATTGTTGAGGTTTTTGTTGAATTTGTTGCTGATTAACAACATTAAGGTTGTAGTTGAATTTGTTTTTCAAAGTTGAGGTTGTTGTTGAATATTTTGGTGTTTTTCAATGTTGAGGTTGTTGTTGAATTTTTTGGTGTATTCAATGTTTTTTTTTTGAATCTTTTTGTATTTTTCGAAATTGAGGTTGCAGTTGAATCTGTTGGTGTTTTTCATTTTTGAGGTTGTTATTGAAATTGTTGGAGTTTTTCAATGTTGAGGTTGCCGTTCAATTTGTTGGTGTTTTTCAAAACTTAGGTTGATGTTGAATATGTTGGTTTATTTGAATGTTGAGGTTGTTAAATCTGTTGGTGTTTTTCAAAATTGAGGATGTTGTTGAATTTTTTGGTGTTTTTCATTGTTGTGGTAGTTGTTGAAATTCTTGGAGTTTTTCAATGTTGAGGTTTTTATTGATTTTTTTGGTGTTTTTCATTGTTGAGCTTCTTGTTGAATTTTTTTGGTGTTGTTCATTGTTGAGGTTGTTGTTGAATTTATTGATGTTTTTCATTGCTGTTGTTGTTGTTGAAATTGTTGGTGTTTTTGAATGATGAGGTTGTTGTTGAATTTTATGGTGTTTTTCATTGTTGAGGTTGTTGTTGAATTTGTTGGAGGTTTTCAATGTTGAGGTTATTGTTGAATTTGTTGGTGTTTTTCAATGATGAGGTTGTTGAATTTGTCGGAGTTTTTAAAATTGAGGTTGTTGTTGATTTTTTTGGGGTTTTTGATTGTTGAGGTTTTGGTTGAATTTGTTGGTGTTTTTAAATGTTGATTTTGTTGTTTTTATTTTTTGGTGTTATTGAATGTTGTGGTTCTTGTTGAATTTTTTGGTGTTTTTCATTGTTGAGGTTTTTGTTGAATTTGTTGGAGTTTTTGAATTTGGAGGTTGTTGTTGAATTTGTTGGTGTTTTTCAATGTTGAGGTTGTTGTTGAAATTTTTTGGTGTTTTTCATGGTTGAGGTTGTTGTTGAATATTTTGGTGTTTTTCAATGTTGTGGTTGTTGTTGAATTTTTTGGAGTATTCAATGTTTTTTTTGAATCATTTTGTATTTTTCAAAATTGAGATTGCAGTTGAATTTGTTCGTTTTTTTCATTGTTGAGGTTGTTATTGAAATTGTTGGAGTTTTTCAATCTTGAAGTTGCCGTTGAATTTGTTGCTGTTATCAATTTTTATTTTGTTGAACCTTTTTGTATTTTTAAAAGTTGAGGTTTTTGTTGAATTTGATGGTGTTTTTCCATGTTGAGGTTGTTGAATTTGTTGGTGTTTTTCAAAGCTGAGGTTGTTGTTAAATTTGTTGGAGTTTTTGAATGTTGAGGTTGTTAAATCTGTTGGTGTTTTTCAAAGTTGAGGCTGTTGATGAATTTATTGGTGTTTTTCATTGTTGCGGTAGTTGTTAAAATTGTTGGAGTTTTTCAATGTTGAGGTTGTTATTGATTTTTTGGGTGTGTTTCATTGTTGAGATTGTTGTTAAACTTTTTGGTGTTTTTCATTGTTGAGGTTGTTGTTGAATTTTTTGACGATTTTCATTGCTGTGGTTGTTGTTGAATTTGATGGTGTTTTTGAATGCTGAGGTGGTTCTTGATTTTTTTGGTGTTTTTCATTGTTGAAGTTGTTGTTGAATAAGTTGGTGTTTTTCAATGTTGAGGTTGTTGAATTGGTTTGTGTTTTTCAAAGAATAGGATTTTAATGAATTTTTTGGTGTTTTTCACTTTTGAGGTTTTCGTTGAGTTTGTTGGTGTTTTTGAATGTTGAGGTTGTTGAATTCGATGGTTTTATTCAAAGATGAGTTTGTTGTTGAATTTTCAGGTGTTATTCATTGTTGAGGTTGTTGTTGAATTTTTTGATGTTTTTCATTGTTTAGGTTGTTGTTGAATTTGTTGGTGATTGTCAATAATGAGGTTGTTGTTGAATTTGTTGGTGTTTTTCAATGTTGGGGTTGTTGTTGAATTTTTTGGTGTTTTTCATTGTTGAGGTTGTTGTGGAATTTCTTGGAGTTCTTAAATGTTGAGGTTGTTGAATTTGTTGGTGTTTTTGAAGTTTGAGGTTGTTGATGTATTTTTTGCTGTTTTTCATTGTTGAGGATTTTCATGAATTTGTTGGTGTTTTCCACTGTTGAGGTTTTTGTTCAATTTGTTGGTGTTTTTGAATGTTGATGTTGCAGTTGAATTTGTTGGTATTTTTCATTGTTGAGGTTTTTGATGAATTTGTTGGTGGTTTCCATTGTTGAGGTTTTTGTTGAATTTGTTGGTTATTAACAATTTTGAGGTTGTAGTTGAATTTTTTGGTGCTTTTCAATGTTGAGGTTTTGGAATTGGGTCGTGATTTTCAAAGTTGAGGTTGTTGTTGAATATTTTGGTGTTATTCAATGTTGAGGTTGTTGTTGAATTTTTTGGTGTATTCAATGTATTTTTTTTGAATCTTTTTGTATTTTTCAAAATTGAGGGTGCAGTTGAATTTGTTGGTGTTTTTCGTTGCTGAGGTTGTTATTGAAATTGTTGGAGTTTTTCATTGTTGAGATTTTTGATGAATTTGTTGGTGTTTTTGAATGTTGAGGTTGTAGTTGAATTTGTTGCTGATTAACAATCTTGAAGTTGTAGTTGAATTTGTTGGTGTTTTTCAATGTAGAGGCTTTTGAATTTGTTGTAGTTTTTCAAAGTTGAGGTTGTTGTTGAATATTTTGGTGTTTTTCAATGTTGAGGTTGTTGTTGAATTTTTTGGTGTTTTTCATTGTTGATGTTTTTGTTGAATTTGTTGGTGTTTTTGAATGTTGAGGTTGTTGTTGAATTTTTTGGTGTTTTTCAGTGTTGAGGTTGTTGATTTTTTTGTTGCAATTTTTCAATGTTGAGGTTGTTGTTGAATTTGTTGGTGTTTTTCAATGTTGGGGTTGTTGAATTTATTGTTGTTTTTCAAAGGTGATGTTTTATGTTGAATTTTTTGATGTTTTTCATTGTTGAGGTTTTGGTTGAATTTGATGGGGTTTTTGAATGTTGAGGTTCTTGTTGAATTTTTTGGTGTTTTTCATTGTTGAGGTTGAATATCTTGGTGTTTTTGAATGTTGAGGTTGTTTTTGAGTTTTTCTTTTTTTTTCGTTGTTGAGGTTGTTGTTGTTGTTGAATTTTTTGATGTTATTCCTTGTTGAGGTTGTTGTTGAATTTGTTGGTGTTATCAAATTATATTTTGTTGAACCTTTTTGTATTTTTAAAAGTTGAGTTTGTTGTTGAATTTGATGGTGATTTTCAATGTTGAGTTTGTTGCCGAATTTTTTGGTGTTTTTCATTGTTGCGGTAGTTGTTGAAATTGTTGGAGTTTTTCAATGTTGAGGTTGTTATTGATTTTTTGGGTGTGTTTCATTGTTGAGGTTGTTGTTGAATTTTTTGGTGTTTTTCTTTGTTAAGGTTGTTGTTGAATTTTTTGGTGTTTTTCATTGTTGAGGTTGTTGTTGAATAAGTTGGTGTTTTTCAATGTTGAGCTTGTTGAATTTGTGGGTGATTTTCAAAGTAGAGGTTCTTGATGAATTTTTTGGTGTTTTTCATTTTTGAGGTTTTCGTTCAATTTGTTGGTGTTTTTGAATGTTGAGGTTGTCGTTTTTATTTTTAGGTGTTTTTCATTGTTGAGGTTTTTGATGAATTTGTTGGAGATTTTCAATGTTGAGGTTGTTGTTGCATTTGTTGGTGTTTTTCAATGTTGAGGATGTTGAATTTGTTCGTTTTTTTCAAAGATGACTTTGTTGTTGAATTTTATGGTGTTTTTCATTGTTGAGGTTGTTGTTGAATTTGTTGGTGTTTATGAATGTTTTGGTTGTTGTTGAATGTTTTGTTGTTTTACATTGTTCAAACTGTTGTTTTTGAATTTTTGGATGTTTTTCTTTGTTGAGGTTGTTGTTGAATTAGATGGTGATTTTCAATATTGAGGTTGTTGTTCAATTTGTTGGTGTTTTTCAGTGCTGAGGTTGTTGTTGAATTTGTTGGTGTTTTTCAATGTTGGGGTTGTTGTTGAATTTTTTGGTGTTTTTCATTGTTGAGGTTGTTGTGGAATTTCTTGGAGTTCTTCAATGTTGAGGTTGTTGAATTTGTTGGTGTTTTTGAATGTTGAGGTTGTTGATGTATTTTTTGCTGTTTTTCATTGTTGAGGATTTTGATGAATTTGTTGGTGTTTTCCATTGTTGAGGTTTTTGTTGAATTTGTTGGTGTTTTTGAATGTTGAGGTTGCAGTTGAATTTGTTGGTATTTTTCATTGTTGAGGTTTTTGATGAATTTGTTGGTGGTTTCCATTGTTGAGGTTTTTGTTGAAAATGTTGGTGATTAACAATATTGAGGTTGTAGTTGAATTTTTTGGTGCTTTTCAATGTTGAGGTTTTGGAATTGGATCGTGTTTTTCAAAGTTGAGGTTGTTGTTGAATATTTTGGTGTTTTTCAATGTTGAGGTTGTTGTTGAATTTTTTGGTGTATTCAATGTATTTTTTTTTAATCTTTTTGTATTTTTCAAAATTGAGCTTGCAGTTGAATTTGTTGGTGTTTTTCATTGCTGAGGTTGTTATAGAATTTGTTGGAGTTTTTCAATGTTGAGGTTGACGTTGAATTTGTTGGTGTTTTTCAAAGCTGAGGTTGTTGTTGAATTTGTTGGTGTATTTGAATGTTGAGGTTGTTAAATCTGTTGGTGTTTTTCAAAATTGAGGTTCTGGTTGAATTTTCAGGTGTTTTTCATTGTAGAGGTTTTTGTTGAATTTGCTGGTGATTTTCAATATTGAGGTTGTTGAATTTATTGGTGTGATCAATGGCTTTTTTTGAACTTTTTTGTACTTTTCAAAGTTGAGGTTGAAGTTGAAATTGTTGGTGTTTTTCAATGTTGAGGTTGTTGAATTATGTCGGTGTTTTTCAAAGTTGAGTTTGTTGTTGAAATTTTTGGTGTATTTCATTGTTGAGGTTTTTGTTGAATTTGTTGGTGTTTTTGAATGTTGAGGTTGTCGTTGAATTTGTTGTTGTTCTTCAATATTGTGGTTGTTGAATTTGTTGGTGTTTTCCATTGTTGAGGTTTTTGTTGAATTTGTTGGTGTTTTTGAATGTTGAGGTTGTAGTTGAATTTGTTGGAGATTAACAATCTTGTAGTTGTAGTTGAATTTGTTGGTGTTTTTCAATGTAGAGGTTTTTGAAATTGTTGTTGTTTTTCAAAGTTGAGGTTGTTGTTGAATAATTTGGTGTTTTTCAATGTTGAGGTTGTTGTTGAATTGTTTGGTGATTTTTCAATTTTGAAGTTGTTGTTGAATTTTTTGGTGTTTTTCATTGTTGATGTTTTTGTTGAATTTGTTGGTGTTTTTGAATGTTGAGGTTATTGTTGAATTTTTTGGTGTTTTTCAGTGTTGAGGTTGTTGAATTTGTTGCAGTTTTTCAATGTTGATGTTGTTGTTGAATTTGTTGCTGTTATTCAATGTTGAGGTTGTTGAATTTGTTGGTGTTCTTCAAAGCTGAGGTTGATGTTAAATTTGTTGGTGTTTTTGAATGTTGTGGTTGTTAAATCTGTTGGTGTTTTTCAAAGTTGAGGTTGTTGTTGAATTTGTTGGTGTTTATGAATGTTTTGGTTGTTGTTGAATGGTTGGGTGTTTTTCATTGTTGAGGTTGTTGTTTTTGAATTTTTGGATGTTTTTCATTGTTGAGGTTGTTGTTGAATTTGATGGTGATTTTCAATATTGAGGTTGTTGTTGAATTTGTTGGTGTTTTTCAATGTTGATGTTGTTGTTGAATTTATTGGTGTTTTTCATTGTTGAGGTTGTTGTTTTTGAATTTATGGATCTGTTTCATTGTTGAGGTTGTTGTTGAATTTGATGGTGATTTTCAATATTGAGATTGTTGTTGAATTTGTTGGTGTTTTTCAATGTTGAGGTTGTTGTTGAATTTTTTGGTGTTTTTCATTGTTGAGGTTGTTGTTGTTGATTTTTTGGATATTTTTCATTGTTGAGTTTGTTGTTGAATTTGTTGGTGATTTTCAATATTGAGGTTGTTGTTGAATTTGTTTGTGTTTTTCAATGTTGGGGTTGTTGTTGAATTTTTTGGTGTTTTTCATTGTTGAGGTTGTTGTGGAATTTCTTGGTGTTCTTCAATGTTGAGGTTGTTGAATTTGTTGGTGTTTTTGAATGTTGAGGTTGTTGATGTATTTTTTGCTGTTTTTCATTGTTGAGGATTTTGATGAATTTGTTGGTGTTTTCCATTGTTGAGGTTTTTGTTGAATTTGTTGGTGTTTTTGAATGTTGAGGTTGCAGTTGAATTTGTTGGTATTTTTCATTGTTGAGGTTTTTGATGAATTTGTTGGTGGTTTCCATTGTTGAGGTTTTTGTTTAAATTGTTGGTAATTAACAATATTGAGGTTGTAGTTGAATTTTTTGGTGCTTTTCAATGTTGAGGTTTTGGAATTGGATCGTGTTTTTCAAAGTTGAGGTTGTTGTTGAATATTTTGGTGTTTTTCAATGTTGAGGTTGTTGTTGAATTTTTTGGTGTATTCAGTGTATTTTTTTTGAATCTTTTTGTATTTTTCAAAATTGAGGGTGCAGTTGAATTTGATGGTGTTTTTCATTGCTGAGATTGTTATTGAAATTGTTGGAGTTTTTCAATGTTGAGGTTGCCGTTGAATTTGTTGGTGTTTTTCAAAGCTGAGGTTGTTGTTGAATTTGTTGATGTATTTGAATGTTGAGGTTGTTAAATCTGTTGGTGTTTTTCAAAATTGAGGTTCTGGTTGAATTTTCTGGTGTTTTTCATTGTTGAGGTTGTTGAATTTATTGTTGTGATCAATGGCTTTTATTGAACTTTTTTGTATTTTTCAAAGTTGAGGTTGAAGTTGAAATTGTTGGTGTTTTTCAATGTTGAGGTTGTTGAATTTGTTGGTGTTTTTCAAAGTTGAGGTTGTTGTTGAAATATTTGGTGTATTTTATTGTTGAGGTTTTTGTTGAATTAGTTGGTGTTTTTGAATGTTGAGGTTGTCGTTGAATTTGTTGTTGTTCTTCAATATTGTGGTTGTTGAATTTGTTGGTGTTTTTCATTGTTGAGGTTGTTGTTGAATATTTTGGTGTTTTTGAAAGATGAGGTTGTCGATAAATTTTTTGGTGTTTTTCATTGTTGAGATTTTTGATGAATTTGTTGGTGTTTTCCATTGTTGAGGTTTTTGTTGAATTTGTTGGTGTTTTTGAATGTTGAGGTTGTATTTGAATTTGTTGGTGATTAACAATCTTGAAGTTGTAGTTGAATTTGTGGGTGTTTTTCAATGTAGAGGTTTTTGAATATGTTGTTGTTTTTCAAAGTTGAGGTTGTTGTTGAATATTTTGGTGTTTTTTAATGTTGCGGTTGTTGTTGAATTGTTTGGTCATTTTTCAATTTTGAAGTTGTTGTTGAATTTTTTGGTGTTCTTCATTGTTGATGTTTTTGTTGAATTTGTTGGTGTTTTTGAATGTTGAGGTTGTTGTTGAATTTTTTGGTGTTTTTCAGTGTTGAGGTTGTTGAATTTGTTGCAGTTTTTCAATGTTGATGTTGTTGTTGAATTTGTTGCTGTTATTCAATGTTGAGGTTGTTGAATTTGTTGGTGTTCTTCAAAGCTGAGGTTGATGTTAAATTTGTTGGTGTTTTTGAATGTTGAGGTTGTTAAATCTGTTGGTGTTTTTCAAAGTTGAGGTTGTTGTTGAATTTGTTGGTGTTTATGAATGTTTTGGTTGTTGTTGAATGGTTGGGTGTTTCTCATTGTTGAGGTTGTTGTTTTTGAATTTTTGGATGTTTTTCATTGTTGAGGTTGTTGTTGAATTTGATGGTGATTTTCAATATTGAGGTTGTTGTTGAATTTGTTGGTGTTTTTCAATGTTGATGTTGTTGTTGAATTTGTTGCTGTTTTTCAATGTTGAGGTTGTTGAATTTATTGTTGTTTTTCAAAGGTGAAGTTGTTGTTGAATTTTTTGATGTTTTTCATTGTTGAGGTTTTGGTTGAATTTGTTGGCGTTTTTGAATGTTGAGGTTGTTGTTGAATTTTTTGGTGTTTTTCATTCTTGAGGTTGAATATCTTGGTGTTTTTGAATGTTGAGTTTGTTATTGAGTTTTTTTTTTCGTTGTTGAGGTTGTTGTTGTTGTTGAATTTTTTGATGTTATTCATTGTTGAGGTTGTTGTTGAATTTGTTGGTCATTTGCAATATTGAGGTTGCTGTTGAATTTGTTGGTGTTATCAATTTTTATTTGGTTGAACCTTTTTGTATTTTTAAAAGTTGAGGTTGTTGTTGAATTTGATGGTGTTTTTCAATGTTGAGGTTGTTGAATTTGTTGGTGTTCTTCAAAGCTGAGGTTGATGTTAAATTTGTTGGTGTTTTTGAATGTTGAGGTTGTTAAATCTGTTGGTGTTTTTCAAAGTTGAGGTTGTTGTTGAATTTGTTGGTGTTTATGAATGTTTTGGTTGTTGTTGAATGGTTGGGTGTTTTTCATTGTTGAGGTTGTTGTTTTTGAATTTTTGGATGTTTTTCATTGTTGAGGTTGTTGTTGAATTTGATGGTGATTTTCAATATTGAGGTTGTTGTTGAATTTGTTGGTGTTTTTCAATGTTGATGTTGTTGTTGAATTTATTGGTGTTTTTCATTGTTGAGGTTGTTGTTTTTGAATTTTTGGATCTGTTTCATTGTTGAGGTTGTTGTTGAATTTGATGGTGATTTTCAATATTGAGATTGTTGTTGAATTTGTTGGTGTTTTTCAATGTTGAGGTTGTTGTTGAATTTTTTGGTGTTTTTCATTGTTGAGGTTGTTGATGTTGAATTTTTGGATATTTTTCATTGTTGAGTTTGTTGTTGAATTTGTTGGTGATTTTCAATATTGAGGTTGTTGTTGAATTTGTTGGTGATTTTCAATATTGAGGTTGTTGTTGAATTTGTTTGTGTTTTTCAATGTTGGGGTTGTTGTTGAATTTTTTGGTGTTTTTCATTGTTGAGGTTGTTGTGGAATTTCTTGGAGTTCTTCAATGTTGAGGTTGTTGAATTTGTTGGTGTTTTTGAATGTTGAGGTTGTTGATGTATTTTTTGCTGTTTTTCATTGTTGAGGATTTTGATGAATTTGTTGGTGTTTTCCATTGTTGAGGTTTTTGTTCAATTTGTTGGTGTTTTTGAATGTTGAGGTTGCAGTTGAATTTGTTGGTATTTTTCATTGTTGAGGTTTTTGATGAATTTGTTGGTGGTTTCCATTGTTGAGGTTTTTGTTTAAGTTGTTGGTAATTAACAATATTGAGGTTGTAGTTGAATTTTTTGGTGCTTTTCAATGTTGAGGTTTTGGAATTGGATCGTGTTTTTCAAAGTTGAGGTTGTTGTTGAATATTTTGGTGTTTTTCAATGTTGAGGTTGTTGTTGAATTTTTTGGTGTATTCAATGTATTTTTTTTGAATCTTTTTGTATTTTTCAAAATTGAGGGTGCAGTTGAATTTGATGGTGTTTTTCATTGCTGAGGTTGTTATTGAAATTGTTGGAGTTTTTCAATGTTGAGGTTGCCGTTGAATTTGTTGGTGTTTTTCAAAGCTGAGGTTGTTGTTGAATTTGTTGATGTATTTGAATGTTGAGGTTGTTAAATCTGTTGGTGTTTTTCAAAATTGAGGTTCTGGTTGAATTTTCTGGTGTTTTTCATTGTTGAGGTTGTTGAATTTATTGTTGTGATCAATGGCTTTTATTGAACTTTTTTGTATTTTTCAAAGTTGAGGTTGAAGTTGAAATTGTTGGTGTTTTTCAATGTTGAGGTTGTTGAATTTGTTGGTGTTTTTCAAAGTTGAGGTTGTTGTTGAAATATTTGGTGTATTTTATTGTTGAGGTTTTTGTTGAATTAGTTGGTGTTTTTGAATGTTGAGGTTGTCGTTGAATTTGTTGTTGTTGTTCAATATTGTGGTTGTTGAATTTGTTGGTGTTTTTCATTGTTGAGGTTGTTGTTGAATATTTTGGTGTTTTTGAAAGATGAGGTTGTCGATAAATTTTTTGGTGTTTTTCATTGTTGAGATTTTTGATGAATTTGTTGGTGTTTTCCATTGTTGAGGTTTTTTTTGAATTTGTTGGTGTTTTTGAATGTTGAGGTTGTATTTGAATTTGTTGGTGATTAACAATCTTGAAGTTGTAGTTGAATTTGTGGGTGTTTTTCAATGTAGAGGTTTTTGAATATGTTGTTGTTTTTCAAAGTTGAGGTTGTTGTTGAATATTTTGGTGTTTTTTAATGTTGCGGTTGTTGTTGAATTGTTTGGTCATTTTTCAATTTTGAAGTTGTTGTTGAATTTTTTGGTGTTCTTCATTGTTGATGTTTTTGTTGAATTTGTTGGTGTTTTTGAATGTTGAGGTTGTTGTTGAATTTTTTGGTGTTTTTCAGTGTTGAGGTTGTTGAATTTGTTGCAGTTTTTCAATGTTGATGTTGTTGTTGAATTTGTTGCTGTTTTTCAATGTTGAGGTTGTTGAATTTATTGTTGTTTTTCAAAGGTGAAGTTGTTGTTGAATTTTTTGATGTTTTTCATTGTTGAGGTTTTGGTTGAATTTGTTGGCGTTTTTGAATGTTGAGGTTGTTGTTGAATTTTTTGGTGTTTTTCATTCTTGAGGTTGAATATCTTGGTGTTTTTGAATGTTGAGTTTGTTATTGAGTTTTTTTTTTCGTTGTTGAGGTTGTTGTTGTTGTTGAATTTTTTGATGTTATTCATTGTTGAGGTTGTTGTTGAATTTGTTGGTCATTTGCAATATTGAAGTTGCTGTTGAATTTGTTGGTGTTATCAATTTTTATTTGGTTGAACCTTTTTGTATTTTTAAAAGTTGAGGTTGTTGTTGAATTTGATGGTGTTTTTCAATGTTGAGGTTGTTGAATTTGTTGGTGTTCTTCAAAGCTGAGGTTGATGTTAAATTTGTTGGTGTTTTTGAATGTTGAGGTTGTTAAATCTGTTGGTGTTTTTCAAAGTTGAGGTTGTTGTTGAATTTGTTGGTGTTTATGAATGTTTTGGTTGTTGTTGAATGGTTGGGTGTTTTTCATTGTTGAGGTTGTTGTTTTTGAATTTTTGGATGTTTTTCATTGTTGAGGTTGTTGATGAATTTGATGGTGATTTTCAATATTGAGGTTGTTGTTGAATTTGTTGGTGTTTTTCAATGTTGATGTTGTTGTTGAATTTATTGGTGTTTTTCATTGTTGAGGTTGTTGTTTTTGAATTTTTGGATCTGTTTCATTGTTGAGTTTGTTGTTGAATTTGTTGGTGATTTTCAATATTGAGATTGTTGTTGAATTTGTTGGTGTTTTTCAATGTTGAGGTTGTTGTTGAATTTTTTGGTGTTTTTCATTGTTGAGGTTGTTGATGTTGAATTTTTGGATATTTTTCATTGTTGAGTTTGTTGTTGAATTTGTTGGTGATTTTCAATATTGAGGTTGTTGTTGAATTTGTTTGTGTTTTTCAATGTTGGGGTTGTTGTTGAATTTTTTGGTGTTTTTCATTGTTGAGGTTGTTGTGGAATTTCTTGGAGTTCTTCAATGTTGAGGTTGTTGAATTTGTTGGTGTTTTTGAATGTTGAGGTTGTTGATGTATTTTTTGCTGTTTTTCATTGTTGAGGATTTTGATGAATTTGTTGGTGTTTTCCATTGTTGAGGTTTTTGTTCAATTTGTTGGTGTTTTTGAATGTTGAGGTTGCAGTTGAATTTGTTGGTATTTTTCATTGTTGAGGTTTTTGATGAATTTGTTGGTGGTTTCCATTGTTGAGGTTTTTGTTGAAATTGTTGGTAATTAACAATATTGAGGTTGTAGTTGAATTTTTTGGTGCTTTTCAATGTTGAGGTTTTGGAATTGGATCGTGTTTTTCAAAGTTGAGGTTGTTGTTGAATATTTTGGTGTTTTACAATGTTGAGGTTGTTGTTGAATTTTTTGGTGTATTCAATGTATTTTTTTTGAATCTTTTTGTATTTTTCAAAATTGAGGGTGCAGTTGAATTTGATGGTGTTTTTCATTGCTGAGGTTGTTATTGAAATTGTTGGAGTTTTTCAATGTTGAGGTTGCCGTTGAATTTGTTGGTGTTTTTCAAAGCTGAGGTTGTTGTTGAATTTGTTGGTGTATTTGAATGTTGAGGTTGTTAAATCTGTTGGTGTTTTTCAAAATTGAGGTTCTGGTTGAATTTTCTGGTGTTTTTCATTGTTGAGGTTGTTGAATTTATTGTTGTGATCAATGGCTTTTATTGAACTTTTTTGTATTTTTCAAAGTTGAGGTTGAAGTTGAAATTGTTGGTGTTTTTCAATGTTGAGGTTGTTGAATTTGTTGGTGTTTTTCAAAGTTGAGGTTGTTGTTGAAATATTTGGTGTATTTTATTGTTGAGGTTTTTGTTGAAATTGTTGGTGTTTTTGAATGTTGAGGTTGTCGTTGAATTTGTTGTTGTTGTTCAATATTGTGGTTGTTGAATTTGTTGGTGTTTTTCATTGTTGAGGTTGTTGTTGAATATTTTGGTGTTTTTGAAAGATGAGGTTGTCGATAAATTTTTTGGTGTTTTTCATTGTTGAGATTTTTGATGAATTTGTTGGTGTTTTCCATTGTTGAGGTTTTTGTTGAATTTGTTGGTGTTTTTGAATGTTGAGGTTGTATTTGAATTTGTTGGTGATTAACAATCTTGAAGTTGTAGTTGAATTTGTGGGTGTTTTTCAATGTAGAGGTTTTTGAATGTGTTGTTGTTTTTCAAAGTTGAGGTTGTTGTTGAATATTTCGGTGTTTTTTAATGTTGCGGTTGTTGTTGAATTGTTTGGTCATTTTTCAATTTTGAAGTTGTTGTTGAATTTTTTGGTGTTCTTCATTGTTGATGTTTTTGTTGAATTTGTTGGTGTTTTTGAATGTTGAGGTTGTTGTTGAATTTTTTGGTGTTTTTCAGTTTTGAGGTTGTTGAATTTGTTGCAGTTTTTCAATGTTGATGTTGTTGTTGAATTTGTTGCTGTTTTTCAATGTTGAGGTTGTTGAATTTATTGTTGTTTTTCAAAGGTGAAGTTGTTGTTGAATTTTTTGATGTTTTTCATTGTTGAGGTTTTGGTTGAATTTGTTGGCGTTTTTGAATGTTGAGGTTTTTGTTGAATTTTTTGATGTTTTTCATTCTTGAGGTTGAATA
This sequence comes from Cetorhinus maximus, assembly GCF_964194155.1. Classification (NCBI taxonomy): domain Eukaryota; kingdom Metazoa; phylum Chordata; class Chondrichthyes; order Lamniformes; family Cetorhinidae; genus Cetorhinus; species Cetorhinus maximus. The sequence goes on from NW_027596143.1 coordinate 691,195, forward strand.
TCTTGGTGTTTTTGAATGTTGAGTTTGTTATTGAGTTTTTTTTTTCGTTGTTGTTGTTGTTGAATTTTTTGATGTTATTCATTGTTGAGGTTGTTGTTGAATTTGTTGGTCATTTGCAATATTGAGGTTGCTGTTGAATTTGTTGGTGTTATCAATTTTTATTTGGTTGAACCTTTTTGTATTTTTAAAAGTTGAGGTTGTTGTTGAATTTGATGGTGTTTTTCAATGTTGAGGTTGTTGAATTTGTTGGTGCTTTTCAAAGCTGAGGTTGATGTTAAAATTGTTGGTGTTTTTGAATGTTGAGGTTGTTAAATCTGTTGGTGTTTTTCAAAGTTGAGGTTGTTGTTGAATTTGTTGGTGTTTATGAATGTTTTGGTTGTTGTTGAATGGTTGGGTGTTTTTCATTGTTGAGGTTTTTGTTTTTGAATTTTTGGATGTTTTTAATTGTTGAGGTTGTTGTTGAATTTGATGGTGATTTTCAATATTGAGGTTGTTATTGAATTTTTCGGTGTTTTTCATTGTTGAGGATTTTGTTGAATTTGTTGGAGATTTTCAATGTTGGGGATGTTGTTGAATTTGTTGGTGTTTTTCAATGTTGAGGTTGTTGAATTTATTGTTGTTTTTCAAAGGTGAAGTTGTTGTTGAATTTTTTGATGTTTTTCATTGTTGAGGTTTTGGTTGAATTTGTTGGCGTTTTTGAATGTTGAGGTTTTTGTTGAATTTTTTGATGTTTTTCATTCTTGAGGTTGAATATCTTGGTGTTTTTGAATGTTGAGTTTGTTATTGAGTTTTTTTTTTCGTTGTTGTTGTTGTTGAATTTTTTGATGTTATTCATTGTTGAGGTTGTTGTTGAATTTGTTGGTCATTTGCAATATTGAGGTTGCTGTTGAATTTGTTGGTGTTATCAATTTTTATTTGGTTGAACCTTTTTGTATTTTTAAAAGTTGAGGTTGTTGTTGAATTTGATGGTGTTTTTCAATGTTGAGGTTGTTGAATTTGTTGGTGCTTTTCAAAGCTGAGGTTGATGTTAAAATTGTTGGTGTTTTTGAATGTTGAGGTTGTTAAATCTGTTGGTGTTTTTCAAAGTTGAGGTTGTTGTTGAATTTGTTGGTGTTTATGAATGTTTTGGTTGTTGTTGAATGGTTGGGTGTTTTTCATTGTTGAGGTTTTTGTTTTTGAATTTTTGGATGTTTTTAATTGTTGAGGTTGTTGTTGAATTTGATGGTGATTTTCAATATTGAGGTTGTTATTGAATTTTTCGGTGTTTTTCATTGTTGAGGATTTTGTTGAATTTGTTGGAGATTTTCAATGTTGGGGATGTTGTTGAATTTGTTGGTGTTTTTCAATGTTGAGGTTGTTGAATTTGTTGTCTTTTTTCAAAGATGAGTTTGTTCTTGAATTTTTTGGTGTTTTTCATTGTTGAGGTTGTTGTTGAATTTGTTGGTGTTTATGAATGTTTTGGTTGTTGTTGAATGTTTTGTTGTTTTTCATTGTTCAGGTTGTTGTTTTTGAATTTTTTGGTGTTTTTCATTGTTGAGGTTGTTGTTGTTGAATTTGTTGGTGTTTTTCAATGTTGGGGTTGTTGTTGAATTTGTTGGTGATTTTCAATATTGAGGTTGTTGTTGAATTTGTTGGTGTTTTTCAATGTTGGGGTTGTTGTTGAATTTTTTGGTGTATTTCATTGTTGAGGTTGTTGTGGAATTTCTTGGAGTTCTTCAATGTTGAGGTTGTTGAATTTGTTGGTGTTTTTGAAGATTGAGGTTGTTGATGTATTTTTTGCTGTTTTTCATTGTTGAGGATTTTCAAGAATTTGTTGGTGTTTTCCATTGTTGAGGTTTTTGTTGAATTTGTTTGTGTTTTTGAATGTTGATGTTGCAGTTGAATTTGTTGGTATTTTTCATTGTTGAGGTTTTTGATGAATTTGTTGGTAGTTTCCATTGTTGAGGTTTTTGTTGAATTTGTTGGTGATTAACAATATTGAGGTTGTAGTTGAATTTTTTGGTGCTTTTCAATGTTGAGGTTTTGGAATTGGGTCGTGTTTTTCAAAGTTGTGGTTGATGTTGAATATTTTGGTGTTTTTGAATGTTGAGGTTGTTGTTGAATTTTTTGGTGTATTCAATGTATTTTTTTTTAATCTTTTTGTATTTTTCAAAATTGAGGTTGCAGTTGAATTTCTTGTTGATTTTCGTTGCTGAGGTTGTTATTGAAATTGTTGGAGTTTTTCAATGTTGAGGTTGCCGTTGAATTTGTTTGTGTTTCTCGAAGCTGAGGTTGTTGTTGAATTTGTTGGTGTATTTGAATGTTGAGGTTGTTAAATCTGTTGGTGTTTTTCCAAAATGAGGTTGTTGTTGAATTTTTTGGTGTTTTTCATTGTTGAGGTTTTTGTTGAATTTGTTGGTGTTTTTCATTTTAGAGGTTTTTTTTGAATTTGTTGGTGATTTTCAACATTGAGGTTGTTGTTGAATTTGTTTGTGTTTTTCAATGTTGGGGTTGTTGTTGAATTTTTTGGTGTTTTTCATTGTTGAGGTTGTTGTGGAATTTCTTGGTGTTCTTCAATGTTGAGGTTGTTGAATTTGTTGGTGTTTTTGAATGTTGAGGTTGTTGATGTATTTTTCGCTGTTTTTCATTGTTGAGGATTTTGATGAATTTGTTGGTGTTTTCCATTGTTGAGGTTTTTGTTGAATTTGTTGGTGTTTTTGAATGTTGAGGTTGCAGTTGAATTTGTTGGTATTTTTCATTGTTGAGGTTTTTGATGAATTTGTTGGTGGTTTCCATTGTTGAGGTTGTTGAATTTATTGTTGTGATCAATGGCTTTTATTGAACTTTTTTGTATTTTTCAAAGTTGAGGTTGAAGTTGAAATTGTTGGTGTTTTTCAATGTTGAGGTTGTTGAATTTGTTGGTGTTTTTCAAAGTTGAGGTTGTTGTTGAAATATTTGGTGTATTTTATTGTTGAGGTTTTTGTTGAATTAGTTGGTGTTTTTGAATGTTGAGGTTGTCGTTGAATTTGTTGTTGTTCTTCAATATTGTGGTTGTTGAATTTGTTGGTGTTTTTCATTGTTGAGGTTGTTGTTGAATATTTTGGTGTTTTTGAAAGATGAGGTTGTCGATAAATTTTTTGGTGTTTTTCATTGTTGAGATTTTTGATGAATTTGTTGGTGTTTTCCATTGTTGAGGTTTTTGTTGAATTTGTTGGTGTTTTTGAATGTTGAGGTTGTATTTGAATTTGTTGGTGATTAACAATCTTGAAGTTGTAGTTGAATTTGTGGGTGTTTTTCAATGTAGAGGTTTTTGAATATGTTGTTGTTTTTCAAAGTTGAGGTTGTTGTTGAATATTTTGGTGTTTTTTAATGTTGCGGTTGTTGTTGAATTGTTTGGTCATTTTTCAATTTTGAAGTTGTTGTTGAATTTTTTGGTGTTCTTCATTGTTGATGTTTTTGTTGAATTTGTTGGTGTTTTTGAATGTTGAGGTTTTTGTTGAATTTTTTGGTGTTTTTCAGTGTTGAGGTTGTTGAATTTGTTGCAGTTTTTCAATGTTGATGTTGTTGTTGAATTTGTTGCTGTTATTCAATGTTGAGGTTGTTGAATTTGTTGGTGTTCTTCAAAGCTGAGGTTGATGTTAAATTTGTTGGTGTTTTTGAATGTTGAGGTTGTTAAATCTGTTGGTGTTTTTCAAAGTTGAGGTTGTTGTTGAATTTGTTGGTGTTTATGAATGTTTTGGTTGTTGTTGAATGGTTGGGTGTTTCTCATTGTTGAGGTTGTTGTTTTTGAATTTTTGGATGTTTTTCATTGTTGAGGTTGTTGTTGAATTTGATGGTGATTTTCAATATTGAGGTTGTTGTTGAATTTGTTGGTGTTTTTCAATGTTGATGTTGTTGTTGAATTTGTTGCTGTTTTTCAATGTTGAGGTTGTTGAATTTATTGTTGTTTTTCAAAGGTGAAGTTGTTGTTGAATTTTTTGATGTTTTTCATTGTTGAGGTTTTGGTTGAATTTGTTGGCGTTTTTGAATGTTGAGGTTGTTGTTGAATTTTTTGGTGTTTTTCATTCTTGAGGTTGAATATCTTGGTGTTTTTGAATGTTGAGTTTGTTATTGAGTTTTTTTTTTCGTTGTTGAGGTTGTTGTTGTTGTTGAATTTTTTGATGTTATTCATTGTTGAGGTTGTTGTTGAATTTGTTGGTCATTTGCAATATTGAGGTTGCTGTTGAATTTGTTGGTGTTATCAATTTTTATTTGGTTGAACCTTTTTGTATTTTTAAAAGTTGAGGTTGTTGTTGAATTTGATGGTGTTTTTCAATGTTGAGGTTGTTGAATTTGTTGGTGTTCTTCAAAGCTGAGGTTGATGTTAAATTTGTTGGTGTTTTTGAATGTTGAGGTTGTTAAATCTGTTGGTGTTTTTCAAAGTTGAGGTTGTTGTTGAATTTGTTGGTGTTTATGAATGTTTTGGTTGTTGTTGAATGGTTGGGTGTTTTTCATTGTTGAGGTTGTTGTTTTTGAATTTTTGGATGTTTTTCATTGTTGAGGTTGTTGATGAATTTGATGGTGATTTTCAATATTGAGGTTGTTGTTGAATTTGTTGGTGTTTTTCAATGTTGATGTTGTTGTTGAATTTATTGGTGTTTTTCATTGTTGAGGTTGTTGTTTTTGAATTTTTGGATCTGTTTCATTGTTGAGGTTGTTGTTGAATTTGATGGTGATTTTCAATATTGAGATTGTTGTTGAATTTGTTGGTGTTTTTCAATGTTGAGGTTGTTGTTGAATTTTTTGGTGTTTTTCATTGTTGAGGTTGTTGATGTTGAATTTTTGGATATTTTTCATTGTTGAGTTTGTTGTTGAATTTGTTGGTGATTTTCAATATTGAGGTTGTTGTTGAATTTGTTTGTGTTTTTCAATGTTGGGGTTGTTGTTGAATTTTTTGGTGTTTTTCATTGTTGAGGTTGTTGTGGAATTTCTTGGAGTTCTTCAATGTTGAGGTTGTTGAATTTGTTGGTGTTTTTGAATGTTGAGGTTGTTGATGTATTTTTTGCTGTTTTTCATTGTTGAGGATTTTGATGAATTTGTTGGTGTTTTCCATTGTTGAGGTTTTTGTTCAATTTGTTGGTGTTTTTGAATGTTGAGGTTGCAGTTGAATTTGTTGGTATTTTTCATTGTTGAGGTTTTTGATGAATTTGTTGGTGGTTTCCATTGTTGAGGTTTTTGTTTAAATTGTTGGTAATTAACAATATTGAGGTTGTAGTTGAATTTTTTGGTGCTTTTCAATGTTGAGGTTTTGGAATTGGATCGTGTTTTTCAAAGTTGAGGTTGTTGTTGAATATTTTGGTGTTTTTCAATGTTGAGGTTGTTGTTGAATTTTTTGGTGTATTCAATGTATTTTTTTTGAATCTTTTTGTATTTTTCAAAATTGAGGGTGCAGTTGAATTTGATGGTGTTTTTCATTGCTGAGATTGTTATTGAAATTGTTGGAGTTTTTCAATGTTGAGGTTGCCGTTGAATTTGTTGGTGTTTTTCAAAGCTGAGGTTGTTGTTGAATTTGTTGATGTATTTGAATGTTGAGGTTGTTAAATCTGTTGGTGTTTTTCAAAATTGAGGTTCTGGTTGAATTTTCTGGTGTTTTTCATTGTTGAGGTTGTTGAATTTATTGTTGTGATCAATGGCTTTTATTGAACTTTTTTGTATTTTTCAAAGTTGAGGTTGAAGTTGAAATTGTTGGTGTTTTTCAATGTTGAGGTTGTTGAATTTGTTGGTGTTTTTCAAAGTTGAGGTTGTTGTTGAAATATTTGGTGTATTTTATTGTTGAGGTTTTTGTTGAATTAGTTGGTGTTTTTGAATGTTGAGGTTGTCGTTGAATTTGTTGTTGTTCTTCAATATTGTGGTTGTTGAATTTGTTGGTGTTTTTCATTGTTGAGGTTGTTGTTGAATATTTTGGTGTTTTTGAAAGATGAGGTTGTCGATAAATTTTTTGGTGTTTTTCATTGTTGAGATTTTTGATGAATTTGTTGGTGTTTTCCATTGTTGAGGTTTTTGTTGAATTTGTTGGTGTTTTTGAATGTTGAGGTTGTATTTGAATTTGTTGGTGATTAACAATCTTGAAGTTGTAGTTGAATTTGTGGGTGTTTTTCAATGTAGAGGTTTTTGAATATGTTGTTGTTTTTCAAAGTTGAGGTTGTTGTTGAATATTTTGGTGTTTTTTAATGTTGCGGTTGTTGTTGAATTGTTTGGTCATTTTTCAATTTTGAAGTTGTTGTTGAATTTTTTGGTGTTCTTCATTGTTGATGTTTTTGTTGAATTTGTTGGTGTTTTTGAATGTTGAGGTTGTTGTTGAATTTTTTGGTGTTTTTCAGTGTTGAGGTTGTTGAATTTGTTGCAGTTTTTCAATGTTGATGTTGTTGTTGAATTTGTTGCTGTTTTTCAATGTTGAGGTTGTTGAATTTATTGTTGTTTTTCAAAGGTGAAGTTGTTGTTGAATTTTTTGATGTTTTTCATTGTTGAGGTTTTGGTTGAATTTGTTGGCGTTTTTGAATGTTGAGGTTGTTGTTGAATTTTTTGGTGTTTTTCATTCTTGAGGTTGAATATCTTGGTGTTTTTGAATGTTGAGTTTGTTATTGAGTTTTTTTTTTCGTTGTTGAGGTTGTTGTTGTTGTTGAATTTTTTGATGTTATTCATTGTTGAGGTTGTTGTTGAATTTGTTGGTCATTTGCAATATTGAAGTTGCTGTTGAATTTGTTGGTGTTATCAATTTTTATTTGGTTGAACCTTTTTGTATTTTTAAAAGTTGAGGTTGTTGTTGAATTTGATGGTGTTTTTCAATGTTGAGGTTGTTGAATTTGTTGGTGTTCTTCAAAGCTGAGGTTGATGTTAAATTTGTTGGTGTTTTTGAATGTTGAGGTTGTTAAATCTGTTGGTGTTTTTCAAAGTTGAGGTTGTTGTTGAATTTGTTGGTGTTTATGAATGTTTTGGTTGTTGTTGAATGGTTGGGTGTTTTTCATTGTTGAGGTTGTTGTTTTTGAATTTTTGGATGTTTTTCATTGTTGAGGTTGTTGATGAATTTGATGGTGATTTTCAATATTGAGGTTGTTGTTGAATTTGTTGGTGTTTTTCAATGTTGATGTTGTTGTTGAATTTATTGGTGTTTTTCATTGTTGAGGTTGTTGTTTTTGAATTTTTGGATCTGTTTCATTGTTGAGGTTGTTGTTGAATTTGATGGTGATTTTCAATATTGAGATTGTTGTTGAATTTGTTGGTGTTTTTCAATGTTGAGGTTGTTGTTGAATTTTTTGGTGTTTTTCATTGTTGAGGTTGTTGATGTTGAATTTTTGGATATTTTTCATTGTTGAGTTTGTTGTTGAATTTGTTGGTGATTTTCAATATTGAGGTTGTTGTTGAATTTGTTTGTGTTTTTCAATGTTGGGGTTGTTGTTGAATTTTTTGGTGTTTTTCATTGTTGAGGTTGTTGTGGAATTTCTTGGAGTTCTTCAATGTTGAGGTTGTTGAATTTGTTGGTGTTTTTGAATGTTGAGGTTGTTGATGTATTTTTTGCTGTTTTTCATTGTTGAGGATTTTGATGAATTTGTTGGTGTTTTCCATTGTTGAGGTTTTTGTTCAATTTGTTGGTGTTTTTGAATGTTGAGGTTGCAGTTGAATTTGTTGGTATTTTTCATTGTTGAGGTTTTTGATGAATTTGTTGGTGGTTTCCATTGTTGAGGTTTTTGTTTAAATTGTTGGTAATTAACAATATTGAGGTTGTAGTTGAATTTTTTGGTGCTTTTCAATGTTGAGGTTTTGGAATTGGATCGTGTTTTTCAAAGTTGAGGTTGTTGTTGAATATTTTGGTGTTTTACAATGTTGAGGTTGTTGTTGAATTTTTTGGTGTATTCAATGTATTTTTTTTGAATCTTTTTGTATTTTTCAAAATTGAGGGTGCAGTTGAATTTGATGGTGTTTTTCATTGCTGAGGTTGTTATTGAAATTGTTGGAGTTTTTCAATGTTGAGGTTGCCGTTGAATTTGTTGGTGTTTTTCAAAGCTGAGGTTGTTGTTGAATTTGTTGGTGTATTTGAATGTTGAGGTTGTTAAATCTGTTGGTGTTTTTCAAAATTGAGGTTCTGGTTGAATTTTCTGGTGTTTTTCATTGTTGAGGTTGTTGAATTTATTGTTGTGATCAATGGCTTTTATTGAACTTTTTTGTATTTTTCAAAGTTGAGGTTGAAGTTGAAATTGTTGGTGTTTTTCAATGTTGAGGTTGTTGAATTTGTTGGTGTTTTTCAAAGTTGAGGTTGTTGTTGAAATATTTGGTGTATTTTATTGTTGAGGTTTTTGTTGAAATTGTTGGTGTTTTTGAATGTTGAGGTTGTCGTTGAATTTGTTGTTGTTGTTCAATATTGTGGTTGTTGAATTTGTTGGTGTTTTTCATTGTTGAGGTTGTTGTTGAATATTTTGGTGTTTTTGAAAGATGAGGTTGTCGATAAATTTTTTGGTGTTTTTCATTGTTGAGATTTTTGATGAATTTGTTGGTGTTTTCCATTGTTGAGGTTTTTGTTGAATTTGTTGGTGTTTTTGAATGTTGAGGTTGTATTTGAATTTGTTGGTGATTAACAATCTTGAAGTTGTAGTTGAATTTGTGGGTGTTTTTCAATGTAGAGGTTTTTGAATGTGTTGTTGTTTTTCAAAGTTGAGGTTGTTGTTGAATATTTCGGTGTTTTTTAATGTTGCGGTTGTTGTTGAATTGTTTGGTCATTTTTCAATTTTGAAGTTGTTGTTGAATTTTTTGGTGTTCTTCATTGTTGATGTTTTTGTTGAATTTGTTGGTGTTTTTGAATGTTGAGGTTGTTGTTGAATTTTTTGGTGTTTTTCAGTTTTGAGGTTGTTGAATTTGTTGCAGTTTTTCAATGTTGATGTTGTTGTTGAATTTGTTGCTGTTTTTCAATGTTGAGGTTGTTGAATTTATTGTTGTTTTTCAAAGGTGAAGTTGTTGTTGAATTTTTTGATGTTTTTCATTGTTGAGGTTTTGGTTGAATTTGTTGGCGTTTTTGAATGTTGAGGTTTTTGTTGAATTTTTTGATGTTTTTCATTCTTGAGGTTGAATATCTTGGTGTTTTTGAATGTTGAGTTTGTTATTGAGTTTTTTTTTTCGTTGTTGTTGTTGTTGAATTTTTTGATGTTATTCATTGTTGAGGTTGTTGTTGAATTTGTTGGTCATTTGCAATATTGAGGTTGCTGTTGAATTTGTTGGTGTTATCAATTTTTATTTGGTTGAACCTTTTTGTATTTTTAAAAGTTGAGGTTGTTGTTGAATTTGATGGTGTTTTTCAATGTTGAGGTTGTTGAATTTGTTGGTGCTTTTCAAAGCTGAGGTTGATGTTAAAATTGTTGGTGTTTTTGAATGTTGAGGTTGTTAAATCTGTTGGTGTTTTTCAAAGTTGAGGTTGTTGTTGAATTTGTTGGTGTTTATGAATGTTTTGGTTGTTGTTGAATGGTTGGGTGTTTTTCATTGTTGAGGTTTTTGTTTTTGAATTTTTGGATGTTTTTAATTGTTGAGGTTGTTGTTGAATTTGATGGTGATTTTCAATATTGAGGTTGTTATTGAATTTTTCGGTGTTTTTCATTGTTGAGGATTTTGTTGAATTTGTTGGAGATTTTCAATGTTGGGGATGTTGTTGAATTTGTTGGTGTTTTTCAATGTTGAGGTTGTTGAATTTATTGTTGTTTTTCAAAGGTGAAGTTGTTGTTGAATTTTTTGATGTTTTTCATTGTTGAGGTTTTGGTTGAATTTGTTGGCGTTTTTGAATGTTGAGGTTTTTGTTGAATTTTTTGATGTTTTTCATTCTTGAGGTTGAATATCTTGGTGTTTTTGAATGTTGAGTTTGTTATTGAGTTTTTTTTTTCGTTGTTGTTGTTGTTGAATTTTTTGATGTTATTCATTGTTGAGGTTGTTGTTGAATTTGTTGGTCATTTGCAATATTGAGGTTGCTGTTGAATTTGTTGGTGTTATCAATTTTTATTTGGTTGAACCTTTTTGTATTTTTAAAAGTTGAGGTTGTTGTTGAATTTGATGGTGTTTTTCAATGTTGAGGTTGTTGAATTTGTTGGTGCTTTTCAAAGCTGAGGTTGATGTTAAAATTGTTGGTGTTTTTGAATGTTGAGGTTGTTAAATCTGTTGGTGTTTTTCAAAGTTGAGGTTGTTGTTGAATTTGTTGGTGTTTATGAATGTTTTGGTTGTTGTTGAATGGTTGGGTGTTTTTCATTGTTGAGGTTTTTGTTTTTGAATTTTTGGATGTTTTTAATTGTTGAGGTTGTTGTTGAATTTGATGGTGATTTTCAATATTGAGGTTGTTATTGAATTTTTCGGTGTTTTTCATTGTTGAGGATTTTGTTGAATTTGTTGGAGATTTTCAATGTTGGGGATGTTGTTGAATTTGTTGGTGTTTTTCAATGTTGAGGTTGTTGAATTTGTTGTCTTTTTTCAAAGATGAGTTTGTTCTTGAATTTTTTGGTGTTTTTCATTGTTGAGGTTGTTGTTGAATTTGTTGGTGTTTATGAATGTTTTGGTTGTTGTTGAATGTTTTGTTGTTTTTCATTGTTCAGGTTGTTGTTTTTGAATTTTTTGGTGTTTTTCATTGTTGAGGTTGTTGTTGTTGAATTTGTTGGTGTTTTTCAATGTTGGGGTTGTTGTTGAATTTGTTGGTGATTTTCAATATTGAGGTTGTTGTTGAATTTGTTGGTGTTTTTCAATGTTGGGGTTGTTGTTGAATTTTTTGGTGTATTTCATTGTTGAGGTTGTTGTGGAATTTCTTGGAGTTCTTCAATGTTGAGGTTGTTGAATTTGTTGGTGTTTTTGAAGATTGAGGTTGTTGATGTATTTTTTGCTGTTTTTCATTGTTGAGGATTTTCAAGAATTTGTTGGTGTTTTCCATTGTTGAGGTTTTTGTTGAATTTGTTTGTGTTTTTGAATGTTGATGTTGCAGTTGAATTTGTTGGTATTTTTCATTGTTGAGGTTTTTGATGAATTTGTTGGTAGTTTCCATTGTTGAGGTTTTTGTTGAATTTGTTGGTGATTAACAATATTGAGGTTGTAGTTGAATTTTTTGGTGCTTTTCAATGTTGAGGTTTTGGAATTGGGTCGTGTTTTTCAAAGTTGTGGTTGATGTTGAATATTTTGGTGTTTTTGAATGTTGAGGTTGTTGTTGAATTTTTTGGTGTATTCAATGTATTTTTTTTGAATCTTTTTGTATTTTTCAAAATTGAGGTTGCAGTTGAATTTCTTGTTGATTTTCGTTGCTGAGGTTGTTATTGAAATTGTTGGAGTTTTTCAATGTTGAGGTTGCCGTTGAATTTGTTTGTGTTTCTCGAAGCTGAGGTTGTTGTTGAATTTGTTGGTGTATTTGAATGTTGAGGTTGTTAAATCTGTTGGTGTTTTTCAAAATTGAGGTTCTGGTTGAATTTTCTGGTGTTTTTCATTGTTGAGGTTTTTGTTGAATTTGATGGTGATTTTCAATATTGAGGTTTTTGAATTTATTGGTGTGATCAATGGCTTTTATTGAACTTTTTTGTATTTTTCAAAGTTGAGGTTGAAGTTGAAATTGTTGGTGTTTTTCAATGTTGAGGTTGTTGAATTTGTTGGTGTTTTTCAAAGTTGAGGTTGTTGTTGAATTTTTTGGTGTATTTCATTGTTGAGTTTTTTGTTGAAATTGTTGGTGTTTTTGAATGTTGAGGTTGTCGTTGAATTTGTTGTTGTCCTTCAATATTGTGGTTGTTGAATTTGTTGGTGTTTTTCATTGTTGAGGTTGTTGTTGAATATTTTGGTGTTTTTGAATGATGAGGTTTTTGATGAATTTTTTGGTGTTTTTCATTCTTGAGATTTTTGATGAATTTGTTGGTGTTTTCCATTGTTGAGGTTTTTGTTGAATTTGTTGGTGTTTTTGAATGTTGATGTTGTAGTTGAATTTGTTGGTGATTAACAATCTTGAAGTTGTAGTTGAATTTGTTGGTGTTTTTCAATGTAGAGGTTTTTGAATTTGTTGTTGTTTTTCAAAGTTGAGGTTGTTGTTGAATATTTTGGTGTTTTTCAATGTTGAGGTTGTTGTTGAATTGTTTGGTGTTTTTCATTGTTGATGTTTTTGTTGAATTTGTTGGTGTTTTTGAATGTTGAGGTTGTTGAATTTGTTCGTTTTTTTCAAAGATGAGTTTGTTGTTGAATTTTATGGTGTTTTTCATTGTTGAGGTTGTTGTTGAATTTGTTGGTGTTTTTGAATGTTTTGGTTGTCGTTGAATGTTTTGTTGTTTTACATTGTTCAAACTGTTGTTTTTGAATTTTTGGATGTTTTTCATTGTTGAGGTTGTTGTTGAATTTGATGGTGATATTCAATATTGAGGTTGTTGTTGAATTTGTTGGTGTTTTTCAATGTTGATGTTGTTGTTGAGTTTTTTGGTGTTTTTCATTGTTGAGGTTGTTGTTTTTGAATTTTTGGATGTGTTTCATTGTTGAGGTTTTGTTGAATTTGTTGGTGATTTTCAATATTGAGGTTGTTGTTGAATTTGTTGGTGTTTTTCAATGTTGAGGTTGTTGTTGAATTTTTTGGTGTTTTTCATTGTTGAGGTTGTTGTTGCTGAATTTTTGGATATTTTTCATTGTTGAGTTTGTTGTTGAATTTGTTGGTGATTTTCATTGTTGAGGTTGTTGTTGAATTTGTTGGTGTTTTTCAATGTTGGGGTTGTTGTTGAATTTTTTGGTGTTTTTCATTGTTGAGGTTGTTGTGGAATTTCTTGGAGTTCTTCAATGTTGAGGTTGTTGACTTTGTTGGTGTTTTTGAATGTTGAGGTTTTTGATGTATTTTTTGCTGTTTTTCATTGTTGAGGATTTTGATGAATTTGTTGGTGTTTTCTATTGTTGAGGTTTTTGTTGAATTTGTTGGTGTTTTTGAATGTTGAGGTTGCAGTTGAATTTGTTGGTATGTTTCATTGTTGAAGTTTTTGATGAATTTGTTGGTGGTTTCCATTGTTGAGGTTTTTGTTGAAATTGTTGGTGATTAACAATATTGAGGTTGTAGTTGAATTTTTTGGTGCTTTTCAATGTTGAGATTTTGGAATTGGATCGTGTTTTTCAAAGTTGAGGTTGTTGTTGAATATTTTGGTGTTTTTCAATGTTGAGGTTGTTGTTGAATTTTTTGGTGTATTCAATGTATTTATTTTTAATCTTTTTGTATTTTTCAAAATTGAGGGTGCATTTGAATTTGTTGGTGTTTTACATTGCTGAGGTTGTTATTGAAATTATTGGAGTTTTTCAATGTTGAGATTGCCGTTGAATTTGTTGGTTATTTTCAAAGCTGAGGTTGTTGTTGAATTTTTTGATGTTTTTCATTGTTGAGGTTTTTGGTTGAATTTGTTGGCGTTTTTGAATGTTGAGGTTGTTGTGGAATTTTTTGGTGTTTTTCATTCTTGAGGTTGAATATCTTGGTGTTTTTGAATGTTGAGGTTGTTATTGAGTTTTTCTTTTTTTTTCGTTGTTGAGGTTGTTGTTGTTGAATTTTTTGATGTTATTCATTGTTGAGGTTGTTGTTGAATTTGTTGGTCATTTGCAATATTGAGGTTGCTGTTGAATTTGTTGGTTTTATCAATTTTTATTTGGTTGAACCTTTTTGTATTTTTAAAAGTTGAGGTTGTTGTTGAATTTGATGGTGTTTTTCAATGTTGAGGTTGTTGAATTTGTTGGTGTTTTTCAAAGCTGAGGTTGATGTTAAATTTATTGGTGTGTTTGAATGTTGAGGTTGTTAAATCTGTTGGTGTTTTTCAAAGTTGAGGTTGTTGTTGAATTTGTTGGTGTTTATGAATGTTTTGTTTGTTGTTGAATGTTTGGGTGTTTTTCATTGTTGAGGTTGTTGTTGCTGAATTTGTTGGTGTTTTTCAATGTTGAGGTTGTTGTTGAATTTGTTGGTGTTTCTCGAAGCTGAGGTTGTTGTTGAATTTGTTGGTGTATTTGAATGTTGAGGTTGTTAAATCTGTTGGTGTTTTTCAAAATTGAGGTTCTGGTTGAATTTTCTGGTGTTTTTCATTGTTGAGGTTTATGTTGAATTTGATGGTGATTTTCAATATTGAGGTTGTTGTTCAATTTATTGGTGTGATCAATGGCTTTTATTGAACTTTTTTGTATTTTTCACAGTTGAGGTTGAAGTTGAAATTGTTGGTGTTTTTCAATGTTGAGTTTGTTGAATTTGTTGGTGTTTTTCAAAGTTGAGGTTGTTGTTGAATTTTTTGGTGTATTTCATTGTTGAGGTTTTTGTTGAAATTGTTGGTGTTTTTGAATGTTGAGGTTGTCGTTGAATTTGTTGTTGTTCTTCAATATTGTGGTTGTTGAATTTGTTGGTGTTTTTCATTGTTGAGGTTGTTGTTGAATATTTTGGTGTTTTTGAATGATGAGGTTTTTGATGAATTTTTTGGTGTTTTTCATTGTTGAGATTTTTGATGAATTTGTTGGTGTTTTCCATTGTTGAGGTTTTTGTTGAATTTGTTGGTGTTTTTGAATGTTGATGTTGTAGTTGAATTTGTTGGTGATTAACAATCTTGAAGTTGTAGTTGAATTTGTTGGTGTTTTTCAATGTAGAGGTTTTTGAATTTGTTGTTGTTTTTCAAAGTTGAGGTTGTTGTTGAATATTTTGGTGTTTTTCAATGTTGAGGTTGTTGTTGAATTGTTTGGTGTTTTTCATTGTTGATGTTTTTGTTGAATTTGTTGGTGTTTTTGAATGTTGAGGTTGTTGAATTTGTTCGTTTTTTTCAAAGATGAGTTTGTTGTTGAATTTTATGGTGTTTTTCATTGTTGAGGTTGTTGTTGAATTTGTTGGTGTTTTTGAATGTTTTGGTTGTCGTTGAATGTTTTGTTGTTTTACATTGTTCAAACTGTTGTTTTTGAATTTTTGGATGTTTTTCATTGTTGAGGTTGTTGTTGAATTTGATGGTGATATTCAATATTGAGGTTGTTGTTGAATTTGTTGGTGTTTTTCAATGTTGATGTTGTTGTTGAGTTTATTGGTGTTTTTCATTGTTGAGGTTGTTGTTTTTGAATTTTTGGATGTGTTTCATTGTTGAGGTTTTGTTGAATTTGTTGGTGATTTTCAATATTGAGGTTGTTGTTGAATTTGTTGGTGTTTTTCAATGTTGAGGTTGTTGTTGAATTTTTTGGTGTTTTTCATTGTTGAGGTTGTTGTTGCTGAATTTTTGGATATTTTTCATTGTTGAGTTTGTTGTTGAATTTGTTGGTGATTTTCATTGTTGAGGTTGTTGTTGAATTTGTTGGTGTTTTTCAATGTTGGGGTTGTTGTTGAATTTTTTGGTGTTTTTCATTGTTGAGGTTGTTGTGGAATTTCTTGGAGTTCTTCAATGTTGAGGTTGTTGACTTTGTTGGTGTTTTTGAATGTTGAGGTTTTTGATGTATTTTTTGCTGTTTTTCATTGTTGAGGATTTTGATGAATTTGTTGGTGTTTTCTATTGTTGAGGTTTTTGTTGAATTTGTTGGTGTTTTTGAATGTTGAGGTTGCAGTTGAATTTGTTGGTATGTTTCATTGTTGAGGTTTTTGATGAATTTGTTGGTGGTTTCCATTGTTGAGGTTTTTGTTGAAATTGTTGGTGATTAACAATATTGAGGTTGTAGTTGAATTTTTTGGTGCTTTTCAATGTTGAGATTTTGGAATTGGATCGTGTTTTTCAAAGTTGAGGTTGTTGTTGAATATTTTGGTGTTTTTCAATGTTGAGGTTGTTGTTGAATTTTTTGGTGTATTCAATGTATTTATTTTTAATCTTTTTGTATTTTTCAAAATTGAGGGTGCATTTGAATTTGTTGGTGTTTTACATTGCTGAGGTTGTTATTGAAATTATTGGAGTTTTTCAATGTTGAGATTGCCGTTGAATTTGTTGGTTATTTTCAAAGCTGAGGTTGTTGTTGAATTTTTTGATGTTTTTCATTGTTGAGGTTTTTGGTTGAATTTGTTGGCGTTTTTGAATGTTGAGGTTGTTGTGGAATTTTTTGGTGTTTTTCATTCTTGAGGTTGAATATCTTGGTGTTTTTGAATGTTGAGGTTGTTATTGAGTTTTTCTTTTTTTTTCGTTGTTGAGGTTGTTGTTGTTGAATTTTTTGATGTTATTCATTGTTGAGGTTGTTGTTGAATTTGTTGGTCATTTGCAATATTGAGGTTGCTGTTGAATTTGTTGGTTTTATCAATTTTTATTTGGTTGAACCTTTTTGTATTTTTAAAAGTTGAGGTTGTTGTTGAATTTGATGGTGTTTTTCAATGTTGAGGTTGTTGAATTTGTTGGTGTTTTTCAAAGCTGAGGTTGATGTTAAATTTATTGGTGTGTTTGAATGTTGAGGTTGTTAAATCTGTTGGTGTTTTTCAAAGTTGAGGTTGTTGTTGAATTTGTTGGTGTTTATGAATGTTTTGTTTGTTGTTGAATGTTTGGGTGTTTTTCATTGTTGAGGTTGTTGTTGCTGAATTTGTTGGTGTTTTTCAATGTTGAGGTTGTTGTTGAATTTGTTGGTGTTTCTCGAAGCTGAGGTTGTTGTTGAATTTGTTGGTGTATTTGAATGTTGAGGTTGTTAAATCTGTTGGTGTTTTTCAAAATTGAGGTTCTGGTTGAATTTTCTGGTGTTTTTCATTGTTGAGGTTTATGTTGAATTTGATGGTGATTTTCAATATTGAGGTTGTTGTTCAATTTATTGGTGTGATCAATGGCTTTTATTGAACTTTTTTGTATTTTTCAAAGTTGAGGTTGAAGTTGAAATTGTTGGTGTTTTTCAATGTTGAGTTTGTTGAATTTGTTGGTGTTTTTCAAAGTTGAGGTTGTTGTTGAATTTTTTGGTGTATTTCATTGTTGAGGTTTTTGTTGAAATTGTTGGTGTTTTTGAATGTTGAGGTTGTCGTTGAATTTGTTGTTGTTCTTCAATATTGTGGTTGTTGAATTTGTTGGTGTTTTTCATTGTTGAGGTTGTTGTTGAATATTTTGGTGTTTTTGAATGATGAGGTTTTTGATGAATTTTTTGGTGTTTTTCATTGTTGAGATTTTTGATGAATTTGTTGGTGTTTTCCATTGTTGAGGTTTTTGTTGAATTTGTTGGTGTTTTTGAATGTTGAGGTTGTAGTTGAATTTGTTGGTGATTAACAATCTTGAAGTTGTAGTTGAATTTGTTGGTGTTTTTCAATGTAGAGGTTTTTGAATTTGTTGTTGTTTTTCAAAGTTGAGGCTGTTGTTGAATATTATGGTGTTTTTTTAATGTCGAGGTTGTTGTTGAAATGTTTGGCGATTTTTCAATATTGAAGTAGTTGTTCAATTTTTTGGTGTTTTTCATTGTTGATGTTTTTGTTGAAGTTGTTGGTGTTTTTGAATGTTGAGGTTGTTGTTGAATTTTTTGGTGTTTTTCAGTGTTGAGGTTGTTGAATTTGTTGCAGTTTTTCAATGTTGATGTTGTTGTTGTGTTGTTGTTGAATTTGTTGCTGTTTTTCAAAGCTGAGGTTGTTGTTGAATTTGTTGGTGTATTTGAATGTTGAGGTTGCTAAATCTGTTGGTGTTTTTCAAAATTGAGGTTGTTGTTGAATTTTATTGGTATTTTCATTGTTGAGGTTTTTGTTGAATTTGATGGTGATTTTCAATATTAAGTTGGTTGTCGAATTTTTAGGTGTTTTTCATTGTTGTGGTAATAGTTGAAATCCTTGGAGTTTATCAGTGTTGAGATTTTTATTGATTTTTTTCGTTTTATTCATTGTTGAGGTTGTTGTTGAATTTTTTTGGTGTTTTTCATTGTTGAGGATGTTGTTGAATTTTTTGAAGTTTTTCATTACTGAGGTTGTTGTTGAAATTGTTGGTGTTTTTGAATGTTGAGGTTGTTGTTGAATTTTTTGGCGTTTTTCATTGTTGAGGATGATGTTGAATTTGTTGGAGTTTTTCAATGTTGAGGTTGTTGTTGAATTTGTTGGCGCTTATCAAAGATGAGTTTTTTGAATTTGTTTGTGTTTTTCAAAGTTGAGGTTTTGTTGAATTTTTTGTTGTTTTTCATTGTTGAGGTTTTGGTTGAATTTGTTGGTGTTTTTGAATTTTGAGGTTGTTGGTTTTACTTTTTGGTCTTTTTGAATGTTAAGGTTTTTGTTGAATTTTTTGATGTTTTTCATTGTTGAGATTGTTGTTGAATTTTTAGATGTTTTTCATTGCTGAGGTTGTTGTTGAAATAGTTGGTGTTTTTGAATGTTGAGGTTGTTGTTGAATTTTTTGGTGTTTTTCATTGTTGAGGTTGTTGTTGAATTTGTTGGAGTTTTTCAATGTTGAGGTTGTTGTTGAATTTGTTGGTGTTTTTCAATGTTGAGTTTGTTGTATTTGTTGCAGTTTTTCAAAGTTGAGTTTGTTGTTGATTTTTTTTGTGTTTTTCATTGTTGAGGTTTTGCCAGTATTTGTTGGTGTTTTTGAATGTTGTGGTTGTTGTATTTATTTTATGGTGTTTTTGAATGTTGAGGTTGTTGTTGAATTATTGGGTGTTATTCATTGTTGAGGTTGTTGTTGAATATGTTGGAGTTTTTCAATGTTGAGGTTGTTGTTGAATTTGTTGGTGTTTTTCAATGTTGAGGTTGTTGAATTAGTTGGTTTTTTTCAAAGTTGAGGCTGTTGTTGAATTTTTTGGTATTTTTCATTGTTGAGGTTTTGGTTGAATTTGATGGTGTTTTTGAATGTTGAGGTTGTTGGTTTTATTTTTTTGGTGTTTTTCAATGTTGAGGTTGTTGTTGAATTTTTTGGTGTATTCAATGTTTTTTTTTAAATCTTTTTGTATTTTTCAAATTTGTGGTTGCAGTTGAAATTGTTGGTGTTTTTCATTGTTGAGTTTGTTATTCAAATTGTTGGAGTTTTTGAATGTTGAGGTTGCAGTTGAATTTGTTGGTGTTTTTCAAAGCTAAAGTTGTTGTTGAATTTGTTGGTGTATTTGAATGTTGAGGTTGCTAAATCTGTTGGTGTTTTTCAAAATTGAGGTTGTTGTTGTATTTTATTGGTGTTTTTCATTGTTGAGGTTTTTGTTGAATTTATTGGTGTCTTTCATTGTTGAGGTTTTGGTCGAATTTGTTGGTGTTTTTGTTTGTTGAGGTTGTTGTTTTTATTTTTTGGTGTTATTGAATGTTAAGGTTGTTGTTGAACTTTTAGATGTTTCTCATTGCTGAGGTTGTTGCTGAAATTGTTGGTGTTTTTGAATGTTGAGGTTGTTGTTGAATTTTTTGGAGTTTTTCATTGTTGAGGTTGTTGTTGAATTTGTTGGAGTTTTTCAATGTTGAGGTTGTTGTTGAATTTGTTGGAGTTTTTCAATGTTGAGATTGTTTTATGTCTTGGTGTTTGTCAATATTGTTGGTGTTTTTTGAATTTTGAGGTTGTTGTATTTATTTTTTGGTGTTTTTGAAAGTTGAGATAGTTGTTGAATTTTTTGGTGTTTTTCATTGTTGAGGTTGTTGTGGAATTTTTTTGGTGTTTTCAATATTGAGATTTTTATTGATTTTTTTGGTGTTTTTCATTGTTGAGTTCGTTGTTGAATTTATTTGGTGTTTTTCATTGTTGTGGTTGTTGTTGGATTTTTTGATTTTTATCACTGCTGAGGTTCTTGTTGAAATTGTTGGTGTTATTGAATGTTGAGTTTGTTGTTGAATTATTGGGTGTTATTCATTGTTGAGGTTGTTGTTGAATATGTTGGAGTTTTTCAATGTTGAGGTTGTTGTTGAATTTGTTGGTGTTTTTCAATGTTGAGGTTGTTGAATTAGTTGGTGTTTTTCAGAGTTGAGGCTGTTGTTGAATTTTTTGGTATTTTTCATTGTTGAGGTTTTGGTTGAATTTGTTGGTGTTTTTGAATGTTGAGGTTGTTGGTTTTATTTTTTGGTGTTTTTCAATGTTGAGGTTGTTGTTGAATTTTTTGGTGTATTCAATGTTTTTTTTTAAATCTTTTTGTATTTTTCAAATTTGTGGTTGCAGTTGAAATTGTTGGTGTTTTTCATTGTTGAGTTTGTTATTCAAATTGTTGGAGTTTTTGAATGTTGAGGTTGCAGTTGAATTTCTTGGTGTTTTTCAAAGCTGAGGTTGTTGTTGAATTTGTTGGTGTATTTGAATGTTGAGGTTGCTAAATCTGTTGGTGTTTTTCAAAATTGAGGTTGTTGTTGAATTTTATTGGTGTTTTCATTGTTGAGGTTTTTGTTGAATTTGATGGTGATTTTCAATATTAAGTTGGTTGTCGAATTTTTAGGTGTTTTTCATTGTTGTGGTAATAGTTGAAATCCTTGGAGTTTTTCAATGTTGAGATTTTTATTGATTTTTTTCGTTTTTTTCATTGTTGAGGTTGTTGTTGAATTTTTTTGGTGCTTTTCATTGCTGAGGATGTTGTTGAATTTTTTGAAGTTTTTCATTACTGAGGTTGTTGTTGAAATTGTTGGTGTTTTTGAATGTTGAGGTTGTTGTCGAATTTTTTGGCGTTTTTCATTGTTGAGGATGTTGTTGAATATGTTGGAGTTTTTCAATGTTGAGCTTGTTGTTGAATTTGTTGGCGCTTATCAAAGTTGAGTTTGTTGAATTTGTTGGTGTTTTTCAAAGTTGAGGTTTTGTTGAATTTTTTGTTGTTTTTCATTGTTGAGGTTTTGGTTGAATTTGTTGGTGTTTTTGAATTTTGAGGTTGTTGTTTTTACTTTTTGGTCTTTTTGAATGTTAAGGTTTTTGTTGAATTTTTTGGTGTTTTTCGTTGTTGAGGTTGTTGTTGAATTTTTAGATGTTTTTCATTGCTGAGGTTGTTGTTGAAATAGTTGGTGATTTTGAATGTTGAGGTTGTTGTTGAATTTTTTGGTGTTTTTCATTGTTGAGGTTGTTGTTGAATTTGTTGGAGTTTTTCAATGTTGAGGTTGTTCTTGAATTTGTTGGTGTTTTTCAATGTTGAGGTTGTTGTATTTGTTGCTGTTTTTCAAAGTTGAGTTTGTTTGTGATTTTTATTGTGTTTTTCATTGTTGAGGTTTTGCCAGTATTTGTTGGTGTTTTTGAATGTTGAGGTTGTTGTATTTATTTTATGGTGTTTCTGAATGTTGAGGTTGTTGTTGAATTTTTTGGTGGTTTTCATTGTTGAGGTTGTTGTTGAATTTGTTAGCGTTTTTCAATGTTGAGGTTGTTGTTGAATTCGTTGGTGTTTTTCAATTTTGAGCTTGTTGAATTTGTTGGTGTTTTTCAATGTTGAGGTTGTTGAATTTGTTTGTGTTTTTCAAAGCTGAGGTTGTTGTTGAATTTGTTGGTGTATTTGAATGTTGACGTTGTTAAATCTATTGGTGTTTTTCAAACTTAAGGTTGTTGTTGAATTTTTTGGTGTTTTTCATTGTTGAGGTTTTTGTTGAATATGATGGTGATTTTCAATGTTGCGTTTGTTGCCGAATTTTTTGGTGTATTTCAATGTTGTGGTAGTTGTTGATATTCTTGGAGTTTTTCAATGTTGAGGTTTTTATTGAATTTTTTGGTGGTTTTCATTGTTGAGGTTGTTGTTGAATTTTTTTGGTGCTTTTCATTGTTGAGGATGTTGTTGAATTTTTTGAAGTTTTTCATTGCTGAGGTTGTTGTTGAAATTGTTGGTGTTTTTGAATGTTGAGGTTGTTGTTGAATTTTTTGGAGTTTTTCATTGTTGAGGTTGTTGTTGAATTTGTTGGAGTTTTTCAATGTTGAGGTTGTTGTTGAATTTGTTGGAGTTTTTCAATGTTGAGATTGTTTTATGTCTTGGTGTTTGTCAATATTGTTGGTGTTTTTTGAATTTTGAGGTTATTGTATTTATTTTTTGGTGTTTTTGAAAGTTGAGATTGTTGTTGAATTTTTTGGTGTTTTTCAATGTTGAGGTTGTTGTTGAATTTGTTGGTGTTTTTCAATGTTGAGGTTGTTGAATTAGTTGGTGTTTTTCAA
Organism: Cetorhinus maximus; assembly: GCF_964194155.1. Lineage (NCBI taxonomy): Eukaryota > Metazoa > Chordata > Chondrichthyes > Lamniformes > Cetorhinidae > Cetorhinus > Cetorhinus maximus. The sequence goes on from NW_027596143.1 coordinate 713,112, forward strand.
AGTTGAGGCTGTTGTTGAATTTTTTGGTATTTTTCATTGTTGAGGTTTTGGTTGAATTTGTTGGTGTTTTTGAATGTTGAGGTTGTTGGTTTTATTTTTTGGTGTTTTTCAATGTTGAGGTTGTTGTTGAATTTTTTGGTGTATTCAATGTTTTTTTTTAAATCTTTTTGTATTTTTCAAATTTGTGGTTGCAGTTGAAATTGTTGGTGTTTTTCATTGTTGAGTTTGTTATTCAAATTGTTGGAGTTTTTGAATGTTGAGGTTGCAGTTGAATTTCTTGGTGTTTTTCAAAGCTGAGGTTGTTGTTGAATTTGTTGGTGTATTTGAATGTTGAGGTTGCTAAATCTGTTGGTGTTTTTCAAAATTGAGGTTGTTGTTGAATTTTATTGGTGTTTTTCATTGTTGAGGTTTTTGTTGAATTTGATGGTGATTTTCAATGTTGCGTTTGTTGTCGAATTTTTTGGTGTATTTCAATGTTGTGGTAGTTGTTGATATTCTTGGAGTTTTTCAATGTTGAGGTTTTTATTGAATTTTTTGGTGGTTTTCATTCTTGAGGTTGTTGTTGAATTTTTTGAAGTTTTTCATTGCTGAGGTTGTTGTTGAAATTGTTGGTGTTTTTGAATGTTGAGGTTGTTGTTGAATTTGTTGTCGTTTTTCAATGTTGAGGTTGTTGAATTTGTTGGTGTTTTTCAAAGTTGAGGTTGTTGTTGAATTTATTGGTGTCTTTCATTGTTGAGGTTTTGGTCGAATTTGTTGGTGTTTTTGTTTGTTGAGGTTGTTGTTTTTATTTTTTGGTGTTATTGAATGTTAAGGTTGTTGTTGAATTTTTAGATGTTTTTCATTGCTGAGGTTGTTGCTGAAATTGTTGGTGTTTTTGAATGTTGAGGTTGTTGTTGAATTTTTTGGAGTTTTTCATTGTTGAGGTTGTTGTTGAATTTGTTGGAGTTTTTCAATGTTGAGGTTGTTGTTGAATTTGTTGGAGTTTTTCAATGTTGAGATTGTTTTATGTCTTGGTGTTTGTCAATATTGTTGGTGTTTTTTGAATTTTGAGGTTGTTGTATTTATTTTTTGGTGTTTTTGAAAGTTGAGATTGTTGTTGAATTTTTTGGTGTTTTTCATTGTTGAGGTTGTTGTGGAATTTTTTTGGTGTTTTTCAATATTGAGATTTTTATTGATTTTTTTGGTGTTTTTCATTGTTGAGTTCGTTGTTGAATTTATTTGGTGTTTTTCATTGTTGTGGTTGTTGTTGAATTTTTTGATTTTTATCACTGCTGAGGTTCTTGTTGAAATTGTTGGTGTTATTGAATGTTGAGTTTGTTGTTGAATTATTGGGTGTTATTCATTGTTGAGGTTGTTGTTGAATATGTTGGAGTTTTTCAATGTTGAGGTTGTTGTTGAATTTGTTGGTGTTTTTCAATGTTGAGGTTGTTGAATTAGTTGGTGTTTTTCAAAGTTGAGGCTGTTGTTGAATTTTTTGGTATTTTTCATTGTTGAGGTTTTGGTTGAATTTGTTGGTGTTTTTGAATGTTGAGGTTGTTGGTTTTATTTTTTGGTGTTTTTCAATGTTGAGATTGTTGTTGAATTTTTTGGTGTATTCAATGTTTTTTTTTAAATCTTTTTGTATTTTTCAAATTTGTGGTTGCAGTTGAAATTGTTGGTGTTTCTCATTGTTGAGTTTGTTATTCAAATTGTTGGAGTTTTTGAATGTTGATGTTGCAGTTGAATTTCTTGGTGTTTTTCAAAGCTGAGGTTGTTGTTGAATTTGTTGGTGTATTTGAATGTTGAGGTTGCTAAATCTGTTGGTGTTTTTCAAAATTGAGGTTGTTGTTGAATTTTATTGGTGTTTTTCATTGTTGAGGTTTTTGTTGAATTTGATGGTGATTTTCAATATTAAGTTGGTTGTCGAATTTTTAGGTGTTTTTCATTGTTGTGGTAATAGTTGAAATCCTTGGAGTTTTTCAGTGTTGAGATTTTTATTGATTTTTTTCGTTTTTTTCATTGTTGAGGTTGTTGTTGAATTTTTTTGGTGTTTTTCATTGTTGAGGATGTTGTTGAATTTTTTGAAGTTTTTCATTACAGAGGTTGTTGTTGAAATTGTTGGTGTTTTTGAATGTTGAGGTTGTTGTTGAATTTTTTGGCGTTTTTCATTGTTGAGGATGTTGTTGAATTTGTTGGAGTTTTTCAATGTTGAGCTTGTTGTTGAATTTGTTGGCGCTTATCAAAGTTGAGTTTGTTGAATTTGTTGGTGTTTTTCAAAGTTGAGGTTTTGTTGAATTTTTTGTTGTTTTTCATTGTTGAGGTTTTTGTTGAATTTGTTGGTGTTTTTGAATTTTGAGGTTGTTGTTTTTACTTTTTGGTCTTTTTGAATGTTATGGTTTTTGTTGAATTTTTTGGTGTTTTTCATTGTTGAGGTTGTTGTTGAATTTTTAGATGTTTTTCATTGCTGAGGTTGTTGTTGAAATAGTTGGTGTTTTTTAATGTTGAGGTTGTTGTTGAATTTTTTGGTGTTTTTCATTGTTGAGGTTGTTGTTGAATTTGTTGGAGTTTTTCAATGTTGAGGTTGTTGTTGAATTTGTTGGTGTTTTTCAATGTTGAGGTTTTTGTATTTGTTGCTGTTTTTCAAAGTTGAGTTTGTTGTTGATTTTTTTTGTGTTTTTCATTGTTGAGGTTTTGCCAGTATTTGTTGGTGTTTTTGAATGTTGAGGTTGTTGTATTTATTTTATGGTGTTTTTGAATGTTGAGGTTGTTGTTGAATTTTTTGGTGGTTTTCATTGTTGAGGTTGTTGTTGAATTTGTTAGCGTTTTTCAATGTTGAGGTTGTTGAATTTGCTGGTGATTTTCAAAGTTGAGGTTGTTGTTGAATTTTTTGGTGTTTTTCATTGTTGAGGTTGTTGTGGAATTTTTTGGTGTTTTTCAATGCTGAGGTGGTTATTGATTTTTATTGGTCTTTTTCATTGTCGAGGTTGTTGTTGAATTTTTTGATTTTATTCATTGCTGAGGTTGTTGTTGAAATTGTTGATGTTTTTGAATGTTGAGTTTGTTTTTGAATTTTTTGGTGCTTTTCATTGTTGAAGTTGAATTTTTTGTAGTTTTTCACTGTTGATGTTGTTGTTGAATTTGTTAACGTTTTTCAATGTTGAGGTTGTGGTACTTGTTGGTGTTTTTCAAAGTTGAATTTGTTGTTGAATTTTTTGGTGTTTTTCAATGTGGAGGTTTTGGTTGTATTTGCTGGTGTTTTTTAATGTTGAGGTTGTTGTATTTATTTTTCGGTGTTTTTGAATGTTGAGGTTGTTGTTGAATTTTTTGGTGTTTTTCGTTGTTGATGTTGTTGTGGAATTTTTTGGTGTTTTTCAATGTTGAGGTTTTTATTGATTTTTTTTGGTGTTTTTCATTGTTGAGGTTATTGATGAATTTTTTTGGTGTTTTTCATTGTTGAGGTTGTTATTGAATTTTCTGATGTTTTTCATTGTTGAGGTTGTTGTTGAAATTGCTGGTGTTTGTGAATGTTGAGTTTTTTGAATTTTTTGATGTTTTTCATTGCTGAGGTTGTTGTTGAATTTGTTGGTGATTTTCAATGTTGAGGTTTTTGAATTTATTGGTGTTATTAATGGTTTTTTTTTGATCTTTTTTGTTTTTTTCAAAGTTGAGGTTGCAGTTGAATTCGTTGGTGTTTTTCAATTTTGAGCTTGTTGAATTTGTTGGTGTTTTTCAATGTTGAGGTTGTTGAATTTGTTTGTGTTTTTCAAAGCTGAGGTTGTTGTTGAATTTGTTGGTGTATTTGAATGTTGACGTTGTTAAATCTATTGGTGTTTTTCAAACTTAAGGTTGTTGTTGAATTTTTTGGTGTTTTTCATTGTTGAGGTTTTTGTTGAATATGATGGTGATTTTCAATGTTGCGTTTGTTGTAGAATTTTTTGGTGTATTTCAATGTTGTGGTAGTTGTTGATATTCTTGGAGTTTTTCAATGTTGAGGTTTTTATTGAATTTTTTGGTGGTTTTCATTGTTGAGGTTGTTGTTGAATTTTTTTGGTGCTTTTCATTGTTGAGGATGTTGTTGAATTTTTTGAAGTTTTTCATTGCTGAGGTTGTTGTTGAAATTGTTGGTGTTTTTGAATGTTGAGGTTGTTGTTGAATTTGTTGTCGTTTTTCAATGTTGAGGTTGTTGAATTTGTTGGTGTTTTTCAAAGTTGAGGTTGTTGTTGAATTTATTGGTGTCTTTCATTGTTGAGGTTTTGGTCGAATTTGTTGGTGTTTTTGTTTGTTGAGGTTGTTGTTTTTATTTTTTGGTGTTATTGAATGTTATGGTTGTTGTTGAATTTTTAGATGTTTTTCATTGCTGAGGTTGTTGCTGAAATTGTTGGTGTTTTTGAATGTTGAGGTTGTTGTTGAATTTTTTGGAGTTTTTCATTGTTGAGGTTGTTGAATTTGTTGGAGTTTTTCAATGTTGAGGTTGTTGTTGAATTTGTTGGAGTTTTTCAATGTTGAGATTGTTTTATGTCTTGGTGTTTGTCAATATTGTTGGTGTTTTTTGAATTTTGAGGTTGTTGTATTTATTTTTTGGTGTTTTTGAAAGTTGAGATTGTTGTTGAATTTTTTGGTGTTTTTCATTGTTGAGGTTGTTGTGGAATTTTTTAGTGTTTTTCAATGTTGAGGTGTTTATTGATTTTTATTTGTGTTTTTCATTTTTGAGGTTGTTGTTGAATTTTTTTGGTGTATTTCATTGTTGAGGATGTTGTTGAATTTTTTGATGTTAATCATTGCTGAGGTTCTTGTTGAAATTGTTGGTGTTTTTGATTGTTGAGTTTGTTGTTGAATTTTTTGGTGCTTTACATTGTTGTGGTTGTTGTTGAATTTGATGGACTTTTTCAATGTTGAGGTTGTTGAATTTGCTGGTTATTTTCAAAGTTGAGGTTGTTGTTGAAATTTTTGGTGTTTTTCATTGTTGAGGTTGTTGTGGAATTTTTTGATGTTTTTCAATGTTGAGGTGTTTATTGATTTTTATTAGTGTTTTTCATTGTTGAGGGTGTTGTTGAATTTTTTTGGTGTCTTTCATTGTTGAGGATGTTGTTGAATTTTTTGATGTGGTTCTTTGCTGAGGTTGCGGTTGAAATTGATGGTGTTTTTGAATGTTGATGTTGTTGTTTTTATTTTTTGGTGTTTTTGAATGTTAAGGATTTTGTTGAATTTTTTTGGTGTTTTTCATTGTTGAGGTTGTTGTTGAATTTTTTGATGTTTTTCATTGCTGAGGTTGTTGTTGAAATTGTTGGTGTTTTTGAATGTTGAGGTTGTTGTTGAATTTTTTAGTGTTTTTCATTGTTGAGGTTGTTGTTGAATTTGTTGGAGTTTTTCAATGTTGAGGTTGTTGTTGAATTTGTTGGTGTTTTTCAATGTTGAGGTTGTTGTATTTGTTGCTGTTTTTCAAATTTGAGTTTGTTGTTGAGTTTTTTGTTGTTTTTCATTGTTGAGGTTTTGCCAGTCTTTGTTTGTGTTTTTGAATGTTGAGGTTGTTGTATTTTTTTTTGCTGTTTTTGAATGTTGAGGTTGTTGTTGAATTTTTTGGTGTTTTTCATTGTTGAGGTTTTGGTTGAATTTGTTGGTGTTTTTGAATGTTGATGTTGTTGTTTTTATTCTTTGGTTTTTTTGAATGTTAAGGTTTTTGTTGATTTTTTTTGGTGTTTTTCATTGTTGTGGTTGTTGTTGAAATTTTTGATGTTTTTCATTGCTGAGGTTGTTGTTGAAATTGTTGGTGTTTTTGAATGTTGAGGTTGTTGTTGAATTTTTTGGTTTTTTCCATTGTTGAGGTTGTTGTTGAATTTGTTGGAGTTTTTCAATGTTGAGGTTGTTGTTGAATTTGTTGGTGTTTTTCAATGTTGAGGTTGTTGTATTTGTTGCTGTTTTTCAAAGTTGAGTTTGTTGTTGAGTTTTTCTGTTGTTTTTCATTGTTGAGGTTTTGCCAGTATTTGTTGGTGTTTTTGAATGTTGAGGTTGTTGTATTTTTTTTTGCTGTTTTTGAATGTTGAGGTTGTTCTTGAATTTTTTGGTGTTTTTCATTGTTGAGGTTGTTGTGGAATTTTTTGGTGTTTTTCAATGTTGAAGTTTTTATTGATTTTTATTTGTGATTTTCATTGTTGAGGTTGTTGTTGAATTTTTATTGGTGTTTTTCATTGTTGAGGATGTTGTTGAATTATTTGATGTTAATCATTGCTGAGGTTGTTGTTGAAATTGTTGGTGTTTTTGAATGTTGAGGTTGTTGTTGAATTTTTTGGTGCTTTTCATTGTTGAGGTTGTTGTTGAATATGTTGGAGTATTTCAATGTTGAGGTTGTTGAATTTGCTGGCGATTTTCAAAGTTGAGGTTGTTGTTGAATTTTTTGGTGTTTTTAATTGTTGAGGTGTTTATTGATTTTTATTAGTGTTTTTCATTGTTGAGGATGTTGTTGAATTTTTTGATGTTATTCATTGCTGAGGTTGCTGTTGAAATTGGTGTTGTTGTTGAATTTGAAAGCGTTTTTCAATGTTGAGGTTGTTGAATTTGCTGGTGATCTTCAAAGTTGAGGTTGTTGTTGAATTTTCTGGTGTTTTTCATTGTTGAGGTTTTGGTTGAATTTGTTGGTGTTTTTGAATGTTGAGGTTGTTGTTTTTATTTTTTGGTGTTTTTGAATGTTAAGGTTTTTGTTGAATTTTTTTGGTGTTTTTCATTGTTGAGGTTGTTGTTGAATTTTTTGATGTTTTTCATTGCTGAGGTTGTTGATGAAATTGTTGGTGATTTTGAATGTTGAGGTTGTTGTTGAATTTTTTGGTGTTTTTCGTTGTTGAGGTTGTTGTTGAATTTGTTGTAGTTTTTCAATGTTGAGATTGTTGTTGAATTTGTTGGTGTTTTTCAATATTGAGGTTGTTGTATTTGTTGGTGTTTTTCAAAGTTGAGTTTGTTGTTCAATTTTTTGTTGTTTTTCAATGTTGAGGTTTTGATTGCATTTGTTGGTGTTTGTGAATGTTGAGGTTGTTGTTGAATTTTTTGGAGTTTTTCATTGTTGAGGTTGTTGTGGAATTTTTTGGTGTATTTCAATGTTGAGGTTTTTATTGATTTTTTTTGGTGTTTTTCATTGTTGAGGTTGTTGATGAATTTTTTTGGTGTTTTTCATGTTTGAGGTTGTTGCTGAATTTTTTGATGCTTTTCATTGTTGAGGTTGTTTTTGAAATTGCTGGTGTTTGTGAATGTTGAGGTTGTTGAATTTTTTGATGTTTTTCATTGCTGAGGTTGTTGTTGAATTTGTTGGTGATTTTCAATGTTGAGGTTGTTGAATTTATTGGTGTTATCATTCTTTTTTTTTGATCATTTTTGTTTTTTCCAAAGTTGAGGTTGCAGTTGAATTTGTTGGTGTTTTTCAATTTTGAGCTTGTTGAATTTGTTGGTGTTTTTCAAAGTTGAGGTTGTTGTTGAATTTGTTGGTGTTTTTCAATGTTGAGGTTGTTGAATTTGTTTGTGTTTTTCAAAGCTGAGGTTGTTATTGCATTTGTTGGTTTATTTGAATGTTGATGTTGTTAAATCTGTTGTTGGTTTTCAAACTTAACGTTGATGTTGAATTTTTAGATGTTTTTCATTGTTGCTGTTTTTGTTGAATGTGATGGTGATTTTAAATGTTGCGTTTGTTGTCGAATTTTTTGGTGCATTTCAATGCTGTGGTAGCTGTTGATATTCTAGGAGTTTTTCAATGTTGAGGATGTTGTTGAATTTTTTGATCTTTTTCATTGCTGAGGTTGTTGTTGAAATTATTGGTGTATTTGAATGTTGAGGTTGTTGTTGAATTTGTTGTCGTTTTTTCAAGGTTGAGGTTGTTGAATTTGTTGTTGTTTTTCAAAGTTGAGGTTGTTGTTGAATTTTTTGGTGTCTTTCATTGTTGAGGTTTTGGTTGAATTTGTTTGTGTTTTTGTTTGTTGAGGTTGTTGTTTTTATTTTTCGGTGTTATTGAATGTTAAGGTTGTTTTTGAATTTTATTGGTGTTTTTCATTGTTGAGGTTGTTGTTGAATTTTTAGATGTTTTTCATTGTTGTGGTTGTTGTTGAATTTGTTGGAGTTTTTCAATGTTGAGGTTGTAGTTGAATTTGTTGGAGTTTGTCAATGTTGAGGCTGTTGTATTTGTTGGTGTTTTTCAATATTGTTGGTGTTTTTGAATGTTGAGGTTGTTGTTTTTTTTTTGGTGTTTTTGAATTTTTTGGTGTTTTTCATTGTTGAGGTTGTAGTGGAATTTTTTGGTGTTTTTCAATTTTGAGGTTTTTATTGATTTTTTTGTTGTTTTTCATTGTTGAGGTCGTTGTTGAATTTATTTGGTGTTTTTCATTGTTGAGGTTGTTGTTGAATTTTTTGAAGTTTATCATTGCTGAGGTTGTTGTTGAAATTGTTAGTGTTTTTGAATGTTGAGTTTGTTGTTGAATGTTTTGGTGTTATTCATTGTTGAGGTTGTTTTTGAATATGTTGGAGTTTTTCAATGTTGAGGTTGTTGTTGAATTTGTTGGTGTTTTTCAATGTTGAGGTTGTTGTTGAATTTGTAGGTGTTTCTCAATGTTGAGGATGTTGCTGAATTTTTTGGTGTTTTTCATTGTTGAGGTTTTGGTTGAATTTGTTGGTGTTTTTGAATGTTGAGGTTGTTGTTTTTATTTTTTGGTGTTTTTCAATGTTGCGGCTGTTGTTGAATTTTTTGATTTTTTTCATTGTTGAGGTTGTTGTTGTATTTTTTGTTGTTATTCAATGTTGAGGTTGTTGTTGAATTTGTTGATGTTTTTCAATGTTGATGGAGTTATTTAATTATTTGGTGTTTTTCATTTTTGAGATTTTTGTGGAATTGCTCGGTTTTTTTGAATGTTGAGGATTTTGATGAATTTTTGGGATTTTTCATTGTTGAGGTTTTTGTTGAATTTGATGGTGTTTTTCATTTATGAGGTTGTTGTTGAATTTGTTGGTGATTTTCAATATTGAGTTTGTAGTTGAACTTGTTTATGTTATTCCATGTTGAGGTTTTTGAATTTGTTGGTGTTTTTCAATGTTGAGGTTGTTGTTGAATATTTTGGTGTTTTTCAATGTTGAGGTTGTTGTTGAATTTTTTGGTGATGTTCAATATTGAGGATGTTGTTGGAATTATTGGTACATTCAATGTTTTTTTTTTAATCTTATTTTATTTTTCAAAGTTGAGGTTGCAGTTGAATTTGTTGCTGTTTCTCAATGTTGAGGTTCTTGAATTTTTTGGTGTTTTTCAAAGTTGAGGTTGTTGTTGAATTTTTTGGTGTTTTTCATTGTTGAGGTTGATGTTGAATTTGTTGATGATTTTAAATGTTGAGTTTTTTGTTGATTTTTTTGGTGTTTTTCATTGTTGAGTTTGTTGTTGAATTTTTTGGTGTTTTTCATTGTTGCGGTACTTGTTGAATTTGTTGGTGTATTTCATTGTTGAGGTTGTTGTTGAATTTTTTGATGTTTTTCATTGCTGAGGATATTGCTGAATTTGTTGATGATTTTCAATGTTGAGGTTGTTGCATTTATTGGTGTTTTTTTTTTATCTTTTTTGTATTTTTCAAAGTTGAGGTTGCAGTTGAATTTGTTGGTGTTTTTCAATGTTGAGGTTGTTGAATATGTTGGTATTTTTCAATGTGGATGTTGTTGTTGAATTTTTTCCTGTTTTTATTTGTTGAGGTTTATGTTGAATTTGTTGGTGTTTTTGAATGTTGAGGTTATCGTTGAATTTTTTTTTGTGATTTTCATTGTTGAGGTTGTCATTGAATTTGTTGGTGTTTTTCATTGTTGAGGTTGTTGAATTTGTTGGTGTTTTTGAAAGTTGAGGGATTTGTTCACTTTTTTGGTGTTTTTCATTGTTGAGGTATGTGTTGAATTTGTTGGTGTTGTTGAATGTTGAGGTTTTTGTTGAATTTGTTGGTATTTTTCAAAGTTGAGGTGGTTGAATTTTTTGGTTTTTATGAAAGTTGAGGTTGTTGTTGAATTTTTTGGTGTTTTTAATTGTTGAGGTTTATGTTGAATTTGTTGTTGTTTTTGAACGTTGAGGTTGTTGTTCAATATTTTGTTGTTTTTCATTGTTGAGGTTGTTGTTGAAATTGTTGGAGTTTTTCAATGTTGAGGTTGTTGTTGAATTTTTTGGTGTTTTTCATTGTTGAGGTCGTTGTTGTTGATTTTTTGTTGTTTTTCATTGTTGAGGTTGTTGATGAATTTGTTGGTGTTTTTCAATGTTGAGGTTGTTGAATTTGTTGGTGTTTTTCAAAGTTGAGGTTGTTGTTGAATTTTTTGGTGTTTTTCATTGTTGAGGATTTGGTTGAATTTGATGGTGTATTTGAATGTTGAGGTTGTTGTTTTTATTTTTTGGTGTTTTTGAATGTTGAGGTTGTTATGGAAATTTTTGGTGTTTTTCAATGTTGAGGTTTTTGTTGAATTTGTTGGTGTTTTTCAATGTTGAGGTTGTTGTTGAATTTGTTGGTGTTTTTCATTGTTGATGTTGTTGTTAAATTTTTGGGTGTTTTTCATTGTTGAGGTTTTTGTTGAATTTTTTGGTATTTTTGAATGTTGAGGATGTTGATGAATTTTTTGGCGTTTTTCATTGTTGATGTTTTTGTTGAATTTGATGGTGATTTTCAATGTTGAGTTTGTTGCGGAATTTTTCGTGTTTTTAATTGTTGCGGTAGATGTTGAAATTCTTGGAGTTTTTCAATGTTGAGGTTACAATTGATTTTTTTAAGGTTTTTCATTGTTGAGGTTTTTGTTGAAATTGTTGGTGTTTTTGAATATTGAGGTTGTTGAATTTGTTGGGGTTTTTAATTGTTGAGGTTTTTGTTGAATTTGATGCTGATTTTCAATGTTGAGTTTGTTGTCGAATTTTTTGGTGTTTTTCATTTTTGCGGTAGTTGCTGAAATTGTTGGAGTTATTCAATGTTGAGGTTGTTATTGATTTTTTCGTTGTGTTTCATTGTTGAGGTTGTTGTTGAATTTTTTGGTGTTTTTCATTGTTGATGTTGTTGTTGAATTTTTGGTTGTTTTTCATTGTTGATGTTTTTGTTGAATTTGTTGGTGTTTTTGAATGTTGAGGATGTTGCTGAATTTTTTGGTGTTTTTCATTGTTGAGGTTTTTGTTGAATTCGATGGTGATTTTCAATGTTGAGTTTGTTGTCGAATTTTTCGTGTTTTTAATTGTTGCGGTAGATGTTGAAATTCTTGGAGTTTTTCAATGTTGAGGTTACAATTGATTTTTGAAAGGTTTTTCGTTGTTGAGGTTTTTGTTGAAATTGTTGGTGTTTTTGAATGTTGAGGTTGTTATTGAATTTTTTGGTGTTTTTCATTGTTGAGGTTGTTGTTGAATTGGTTGGTGTTTTGCAATGTTGAGGTTGTTGAATTTGTTGGTGTTTTTCATAGTTGAGGTTTTTGTTGAATTTTTTGGTGTTTTTCATTGTTGAGGTTGCAGTGGAATTTTTTGGTGTTTTTCAATTTTGAGGTTTTTATTGACTTTTTTGTTGTTTTTCATTGTTGACTTTGTTGTTGAATTTTTTGGTGTTTTTCATTGTTGAGGTTGTTGTTGAATTTGTTGGAGTTTTTCAATGCTGAGGTTGTTGCTGAATTTGTGGGTGCTTTTCATTGTTGAGGTTGTTGAATTTGTTGGTTTTTTTCAAAGTTGAGGATGTTGTTGAATTTTTTGGTGTTTTTCAAAGTTGAGGTTGATGTTGAATTTGTTGGTGTTTTTCATTGTTGATGTTTTTGTTGAATTTGTTGGTGTTTTTGAATGTTGAGGATGTTGCTGAATTTTTTGGTGTTTTTCATTGTTGAGGTTTTTGTTGAATTCGATAGTGATTTTCAATGTTGAGTTTGTTGTCGAATTTTTGGTGTTTTTAATTGTTGTGGCAGTTGTTGAAATTGTTGGAGTTTTTCAATGTTGAGGTTATTATTACTTTGTTTGGTCTATTTCATTGTTGAGGTTGTTGTTGAATTTTTTTTGTTGTTTTTCATTGTTGAGGTTGTTGTTGAATTTTTTTTGTTGTTTTTCATTGTTGAGGTTGTTGTTGAATTTTTTGATGTTTTTCATTGCTGAGGTTGTTGTTGAGATAGTTGGTGTTTTTGAATGTTGAGGTTGTTGTTGAATTTTTTGGTGTTTTTCATTGTTGAGGTTGTTGTTGAATTGGTTGGACTATTTCAATGTTGTGGTTGTTGTTGAATTTGTTGGTATTTTTCAGTGTTGAGGTTGTTGTTGAATTTTTTGGTGTTTTTCATTGTTGAGGTTTTGGTTGAATTTGTTGGTGTTTTTGAATGTTGAGGTTGTTGTTTTTATTTTTTGTTGTTTTTCAATGTTGAGGTTGTTGTTGAATTTTTTGGTGTTTTTCATTGTTGAGGTTGTTGTTGAATTTTTTGTTGTTATTCAATGTTGAGGTTTTTGTTGAATTTGTTGGTGTTTTTGAATGTTGAGGTTGTTGTTGAATTTGTTGATGTTTTTCAATGTTGATGGTGTTGTTGAATTATTTGGTGTTTTTCATTTTTGAGATTTATGTGGAATTGGTTGGTGTTTTTGAATGTTGAGGACTTTGATGAATTTTTGGGATTTTTCATTGTTGAGGTTTTTGTTGAATTTGTTGGTGTTTTTAATTTATGAGGTTGTTGTTGAATTTGTTGGTGATTTTCAATATTGAGGTTGTAGTTGAACTTGTTGGTGTTTTTCCATGTTGAGGTATTTGAATTTGTTGGTGTTTTTCAATGATGAGGTTGTTGTTGAATATTTTGGTGTTTTTCAATGTTGAGGTTGTTGTTGAATTTTTTGGTGATTTTCAATATTGAGGATGTTGTTGAAATTATTGGTGCATTCAATGTTTTTTTTGAATCTTTCTGTATTTTTCAAAGTTGAGGTTGCAGTTGAATTTGTTGCTGTTTCTCAATGTTGAGGTTCTTGAATTTTTTGGTGTTTTTCAAAGTTGAGGTTGTGGTTGAATTTTTTGGTGTTTTTCATTGTTGAGTTTTTTTGTTGAATTTGTTGTTGTTTTTGAATGTTGAGGTTGTTGTTGAATTTTATGATGTTTTTCATTGTTGAGGTTGATGTTGAATTTGTTGATGAATTTCAATGTTGAGTTTGTTGTTGAATTTTTTGGTGTTTTTAATTATTGAGTTTGTTGTTGAATTTTTTGGTGTTTTTCATTGTTGCGGTACTTGTTGAATTTGTTGGTGTATTTCATTGTTGAGGTTGTTGTTGAATTTTTTGATGTTTTTCATTGTTGAGGTTGTTGCTGAATTTGTTGGTGATTTTCAATGTTGAGGTTGTGGCATTTATGGGTGTTTTTTTTGATCTTTTTTGTATTTTTCAAAGTTGAGGTTGCAGTTGAATTTGTTGGTGTTTTTCAATGTTGAGGTTGTGAATTTGTTGGTATTTTTCAATGTGGATGTTGTTGTTGAATTTTTTCCTTTTTTTATTTGTTGAGGTGTTTGTTGAATTTGTTGGCGTTTTTGAATGTTGAGGTTGTCGTTGAATTTTTTTGTGATTTTCATTGTTGAGGTTGTCATTGAATTTGTTGATGTTTTTCAATGTTGAGGTTGTTGAATTTGTTGGTGTTTTTGAAAGTTGAGGGATTTGTTCAATTTTTTGCTGTTTTTCATTGTTGAGGTACGTGTTGAATTTGTTGGTTGTTTTGAATGTTGAGGTTGTTGAATCTGTTGGTGTTTTTCAAAGTTGTGGTGTTGTTGATTTTTTTGGTGTTTTTCAGTGGTGAGGTTTTTGTCGAATTTGTTGGTGTTGTTGAATGTTGAGGTTTTTGTTGAATTTGTTGGTATTTTTCAAAGTTGAGTTGGTTGAGTTTTTGGTTATTATGAAAGTTGAGGTTGTTGTTGAATTTTTTGGTGTATTTCATTGTTGAGGTTTATGTTGAATTTGTTGCTGTTTTTGAACGTTGAGGTTGTTGTTGAATTTTATGATGTTTTTCATTGTTGAGGTTGTTGTTGGATTTGTTGGTGATTTTCAATGTTGAGATTGTTCTTCAATATTATGTTGTTTTTCATTGTTGAGGTTGTTGTTGAAATTGTTGGAGTTTTTCAATGTTGAGGTTGTTGTTGAATTTTTTGGTGTTTTTCATTGTTGAGGTCGTTGTTGTTGAATTTTTGCTGTTTTTAATTGTTGAGGATGTTGATGAATTTGTTGGTGTTTTTCAATGTTGAGGTTGTTGAATTTGTTGGTGTTTTTCAAAGTTGAGGTTGTTGTTGAATTTTTTGGTGTTTTTCATTGTTGAGGATTTGGTTGAATTTGTTGGTGTATTTGAATGTTGAGGTTGTTATGGAAATTTTTGGTGTTTTTCAATGTTGAGATTTTTGTTGAATTTGTTCGTGTTTCTCAATGTTGAGGTTGTTGTTGAATTTGTTGGTGTTTTTTATTGTTGATGTTGTTGTTAAATTTTTGGGTGTTTTTCATTGTTGAGGTTTTTGTTGAATTTTTTGGTATTTTTGAATGTTGGGGATGTTGATGAATTTTTTGGTGTTTTTCATTGTTGAGGTTTTTGTTGAATTTGATGGTGATTTCTAATGTTGAGTTTGTTGTGGAATTTTTCGTGTTTTTAATTGTTGCGGTAGATGTTGAAATTCTTGGAGTTTTTCAATTTTGAGGTTACAATTCATTTTTTTGGTGTTTTTCATTGTTGAGATTGTTGCTGAATTTTTTGATGTTTTTCATTGCTGAGGTTGTTGTTGATATTGTTGGTGTTTTTGAATGTTGAGGTTGTTGTTGAATTTTTTGGTGTTTTTCATTGTTGAGGTCGTTGTTGAATTGTTTGGAGGTTTTCAATGTTGAGGTTGTTGAATTTGTTGGTGTTTTTCAAAGTTGAGGTTTTTGTTGAATTTTTTGGTGTTTTTCATTGTTGAGGTTTTGGTTGAATTTGTTGATGTTTTTGAATGTTGAGGTTGTTGTTGAATTTGTTGATGTTTTTCAATGTTGATGGTGTTGTTGAATTTATTGGTGTTTTTAATTGTTGAGATTTTTGTCGAATTTGTTGGTGTTTTTGAATGTTGAGGATGTTGACGAATTTTTTGGGATTTTTCATTGTTGAGGTTTTTTTTGAATTTGTTGGTGTTTTTCATTAAATAGGTTGTTGTTGAATTTGTTGGTGATTTTCAATATTGAGGTTGTAGTTGAATTTGTTGGTGTTTTTCCATTTTGTGGTTTTTGAATTTGTTGGTGTTTTTCAAAGTTGAGGTTGTTGTTGAATATTTTGATGTTTTTCAATGTTGTGGTTGTTGTTGAATTTTTTGGTGATATTCAATATTGAGGTTGTTGTTGGAATTATTGGTGCATTCAATGTTTTTTTTTTAATCTTATTGTATTTTTCAAGGTTGAGGTTGCAGTTGAATTTGTTGCTGTTTCTCAATGTTGTGGTTGTTGAATTTTTTGGTGTTTTTCAAAGTTGAGGTTGTTGTTGAAGTTTTTGGTGTTTTTCATTGTTGAGTTTTTTTGTTGAATTTGTTGTTGTTTTTGAATGCTGAGTTTGTTGTTGAATTTTTTGATGTTTTTCATTGTTGTGGTTGATTTTGAATTTGTTGATGATTTTCAATGTTGAGTTTGTTGTTGAATTTTTTGGTGTTTTTCATTGTTCAGGTTGTTGTTGCATTTTTTGGTGTTTTTCATTGTTGCGGTACTTGTTGAATTTTTTGATGTTTTTCATTGCTGAGGTTGTTGTTGAATTTGTTTGTGATTTTCAATGTTGAGGTTGTTGAATTTGTTGGTGTTTTTCAAAGTTGAGGTTGTTGAATTTGTTGGTGTTTTTCAAAGTTGATGTTGTTGTCAAATTTTTTCGTGTTTTTAATTGTTGAGGTTTTTGTTGAATTTGTTGGAGTTTTTGAATGTTGAGGTTGTCGTTGAATTTTTTGGTGATTTTCATTGTTGAGTTTGTTGTTGAATTTGTTGGAGTTTTTCAATGTTGAGGTTGTTGAATTTGTTGGTATTTTTGAAAGTTGAGAAAGTTGTTCAATTTTTTGATGTTTTTCATTGTTGATGTATGTGTTGAGTTTGTTGGTTGTTTTGATTGTTGACGTTGTTGAATCTGTTGGTGTTCTTCAAAGTTGAGGTGTTGTTGAATTTTTTGGTGTTTTTCATTGTTGAGATTTTTGTAGAATTAGTTGGTGTTGTTGAATGTTGAGGTTGTTGTTGAATTTGTTGGTATTTTTTAATGTTGAGCTTGTTGAATTTTTTGGTGTTTATGAAAGTTGAGGTTGTTGTTGAATTTTTTCGTGTTTTTCATTGTTGTGGTTTATGTTGAATTTGTTGTTGTTTTTGAATGTTGAGGTTGTTGTTGAATTTTTTGATGATTTTCATTGTTGAGGTTGTTGTTGAATTTGTTGGTGATTTTCAATGATGAGTTTGTTGTTCAATATTTCGTTGTTTTTCAATGTTGAGGTCGTTGTTTTTGAATTTTTTGCTGTTTTTCATTGTTGAGGTTGTTGATGAATTTTTGGGTGTTTTTCATTGTTGATGTATTTGTTGAATTTGTTGGTGTTTTTGAATGTTCAGGATGTTGATGAATTTTTTGGTGTTTTTCATTGTTGAGATTTTTTTTGAATTCGATGGTGATTTTCAATGTTGAGTTTGTTGTCGAATTTTTGGTGTTTTTAATTGTTGAGGTTGTTGTTGAATTGGTTGGAGTATTTCAATGTTGAGGTTGTTGTTGAATTTGTTGGTATTTTTCAGTGTTTTGGTTGTTGTTGAATTTTTTGGTGTTTTTCATAGTTGAGGTTTTGGTTGAATTTGTTGGTGTTTCTGAATGTTGAGGTTGTTGTTTTTATTTTTTGGTGTTTTTGAATGTTGAGGTTGTTGTTGCATATTTTGGTGTTTTTCATTGTAGAGGTTGTTGTTGAATTTTTTGTTGTTATTCAATGTTGAGGTACTTCTTGAATTTGTTGGTGCTTTTGAATGTTGAGGTTGTTGATTTTATTTTTTGGTGTTTTTGAATGTTGAGGTTGTTGTTGAATTTTTTGTTGTTATTCAATGTTGAGGTTCTTGTTGAATTTGTTGGTGTTTTTGAATGTTGAGGTTGTTGTTGAATTTGTTGATGTTTTTCAATGTTGAGGTTGTTGTTGAATATTTTGGTGTTTTTCAATGTTGAGGTTGTTGTTGAATTTGATGGTGATTTTGAATGTTGAGGTTGTTGATGAATTTTTTGGTGTTTTTCATTGTTGAGGTTGTTGTTGAAATATTTGGTGCATTCAATGTTTTTCTTTGAATCTTATTGTATTTTTCAAAGTTGAGATTGCAGTTGAATTTGTTGCTGATTCTCAAATTTGAGGTTGTTGAATTTTTTGGTGTTTTTCATTGTTGAGGTTGATGTTGAATTTGTTGATGATTTTCAATGTTGAGTTTGTTGTTGAATTTTTTGGTGTTTTTCATTGTTGAGGTTGTTGTTGAATTTGTTGGTGTTTTTCATTGTTGCGGTACTTGTTGAATTTGTTGGTGTTTTTCATTGATGAGGTTGTTGTTGAATTTTTTGATGTTTTTCATAGCTGAGGTTGTTGCTGAATTTGTTGGTGATTTTCAATGTTGAGGTTGTTGCATTTATTGGTGTTATTAATGGTTTTTTTTTAATCTTTTTTGTATTTTTCAAAGTTGAAAGTGCAGTTGAATTTGTTGGTGTTTTTCAATGATGAGGTTGTTGAATTTGTTGATGTTTTTCAAAGTGGATGTTGTTGTTGAATTTTTTCCTGTTTTTATTTGTTGAGCTTTTTGTTGAATTTGTTGGTGTTTTTGAATGTTGAGGTTGTCGTTGAATTATTTGGTGATTTTCATTGTTGAGGTTGTCATTGAATTTGTTGGTGTTTTTCAATGTTGAGGTTGTTTAATTTGATGGTGTTTTGTAAGTTGAGGGATTTGTTCAATTTTTTGGTGTTTTTCACTGTTGAGGTATGTGTTGAATTTGTTTGTGTTGTTGAATGTTGAGGTTTTTGTTGAATTTGTTGGTATTTTTCAATGTTGAGGTGGTTGAATTTTTTGGTTTTTATGAAAATTGAGGTTGTTGTTGAATTTTTTGGTGTTTTTCATTGATGAGGTTTATGTTGAATTTGTTGTTGTCTTTGAACGTTGAGGTTGTTGTTGAATTTTTTGATGTTTTTCATTGTTGAGGTTGTTGTTGAATTTGTTGGTGATTTTCAATGTTGAGTTTGTTGTTCAATATTTTGTTGTTTTTCATTGTTGAGGTTGTTGTTGAAATTGTTGGAGTTTTTCAATGTTGAGGTTGTTGTTGAATTTTTTGGTGTTTTTCATTATTGAGGTCGTTGTTGTTGAATTTTTGCTGTTTTTCATTGTTGAGGTTGTTGATGGATTTGTTGGTGTTTTTCAATGTTGAGGTTGTTGAATTTGTTGGAGTTTTTCAAAGTTGCGGTTGTTGTTGAATTTTTTGGTGTTTTTCAATGTTGAGGATTTGGTTGAATTTGTTGGTGTATTTGAATGTTGAGGTTGTTGTTTTTATTTTTTGGTGTCTTTGAATGTTGAGCTTGTTATGGTATTTTTTGGTGTTTTTCAATGTTGTGGTTTTTGTTGAATTTGTTGGAGTTTATCAATTTTGAGGTTGTTGTTGAATTTGTTGTTGTTATTCATTGTTGATGTTGTTGTTGAATTTTTGGGTGTTTTTCATTGTTGCGGTTTTTGTTGAATTTTTTGGTATTTTTTAATGTTGAGGATGTTGATGAATTTTTGGGTGTTTTCATTGTTGAGGGTTTTGTTGAATTTGATGGTGATTTTCAATGTTGAGTTTGTTGTAAATTTTTGGTGTTTTTAATTGTTGTGGTAGTTGTTGAAATTCTTGGAGTTTTTCAATGTTGAGGTTACAATTGATTTTATTGGTGTTTTTCATTGTTGAGGGTTTTGTTGAATTTTTTTGGTGTTTTTCATTGTTGAGATTGTTGTTAAATTTTTTGATGTTTTTCATTGCTGAGGTTGTTGTTGAAATTGTTGGTGTTTTTGAATGTTGAGGTTGTTGTTGAATTGGTTCGGGTTTTTCATTGTTGAGGTTGTTGTTCAATTGGTTGGAGTTTTTCAATGTTGAGGTTGTTGAATTTGTTGATGTTTTTCATAGTTGAGGTTGTTGTTGAATTTTTTGGTGTTTTTCATTGTTGAGGTTTTGGTTGAATTTGTTGGTGTTTTTGAATGTTGAGTTTGTTGTTTTTATTTTTTGGTGTTTTTGAATGTTGAGGTTGTTGTTGAATTTTTTGGTGTTTTTCATTGTTGAGGTTGTTGTTGAATTTTTTGTTGTTATTCAATGTTGAGGTTTTTGTTGAATATGTTGGTGTTTTTGAATGTTGAGGTTGTTGTTGAATTTGTTGATGTTTTACAATGTTGATGGTGTTGTTGAATTTTTTGGTGTTTTTAATTGTTGAGATTTTTGTGGAATTTGTTGGTGTTTTTGAATGTTGAGGATGTTGATGATTTTTTTGGGATTTTTCATTGTTGAGGTTTTTGATGAATTTGTTGGTGTTTTTCATTAAAGAGGTTGTTGTTGAATTTGTTTTTGATTTTCAATATTGTGGTTGTAGTTGAATTTGTTGGTGTTTTTCCATTTTGAGGTTTTTGAATTTGTTGGTGTTTTTCAAAATTGAGGTTGTTGTTGAATATTTTGATGTTTTTCAATGTTGAGGTTGTTGTTGAATTTTTTGGTGATTTTCAATATTGAGGTTGTTGTTGGAATTATTGGTGCATTCAATGTATTTTTTTGAATCTATTTGTATTTTTCAAAGTTGAGGTTGCAGTTGAATTTGCTGCTGTTTCTCAATTTTGAGGTCGTTGAATTTTTTGGTGTTTTTCAAAGTTTAGGTTGCTGTTTTATTTTTTGGTGTTTTTCATAGTTGGGTTTTTTTGTTGAATTTGTAGTTGTTTTTGAATGTTGAGGTTGTTGTTGAATTTTATGATGTTTTTCATTGTTGAGGTTGATGTTGAATTTGTTGATGATTTTCAATGTTGAGTTTGTTGTTGAATTTTTTGATGTTTTTCATTGTTGATGTTGATGTTGAATTTTTTGGTGTTTTTCATTGTTGCGGTACTTGTTGAATTTGTTGGTGTTTTTCATTGTTGAGGTTGTTGTTGAATTTTTTGATGTTTTTCATTGCTGTGGTTGTTGCTGAATATGTTGGTGATTTTCAATGTTGAGGTTGTTGAATTTGTTGGTATTTTTCAAAGTTGAGGTTGTTGAATTTGTTGGTGTTTTTCAAAGTTGATGTTGTTGTTACATTTTTTCGTGTTTTTAATTGTTGAGGTTTTTGTTGAATTTGTTGTTGTTTTTGAATGTTGAGGTTGTCGTTGAATTATTTGGTGATTTTCATTGATGAGGTTGTTGTTGAATTTGTTGGAGTTTTTCAATGTGGAGGTTGTTGAATTTGTTGGTATTTTTGAAAGTTGAGGAAGTTGTTCAATTTTTTGGTGTTTTTCATTGTTGAGGTATGTGTTGAATTTGTTGATTGTTTTGATTGTTGACGTTGTTGAATCTGTTTGTGTTTTTCAAAGTTGAGGTGTTGTTGAATTTTTCGGTGTTTTTCATTGTTGAGGTTTACGTTGAATTTGTTGTTGTTTTTGAATGTTGAGGTTGTTGTTGAATTTTTTGGTGTTTTTCATTGTTGAGGTTTACGTTGAATTTGTTGATGTTTTTCATTGTTGAGGTTGTTGTTGAATTTTTTGGTGTTTTTCATTGTTGAGGTTTTTGCTGAATTTGTTGGTGATTTTCAATGATGAGTGTGTTGTTCAATATTTCGGTGTTTTTCATTGTTGAGGTTGTTGTTGAAATTGTTGGAGTTTTTCAATGTTGAAGTTGTTGTTGAATTTTTTGGTGTTTTTCATTGTTGAGGTCGTTGTTGTTGAATTTTTTGCTGGTTTTCATTGTTGAGGTTGTTGATGAATTTGTTGGTGATTTTCAATGTTGAGGTTGTTGAATTTTTTGGTGTTTATCATTGTTGAGGTCGTTGTTGTTGAATTTTTTGATTTTTTTCATTGTTGAGGTTGTTGTTGAATTTGTTGGTGATTTTCAATGTTGAGGTTGTTGTTGAATTTTTTGTTGTTTTTCATTGTTGAGGTCGTTGTTGTTGAATTTTTTCATTTTTTTCATTGCTGAGGTTGTTGTTGAATTTGTTGGTGATTTTCAATGTTGAGGTTGTTGTTGAATTTTTTGTTGTTTTTCATTGTTGAGGTCGTTGTTGTTGAATTTTTTGTTGTTTTTCTTTGTTGAGGTATTTGATGAATTTGTTGGCGTTTTTCAATGTTGAGGTTGTTGTATTTGTTGGTGTTTTTCAAAGTTGAGGTTGTTGTTGAATCTTTTGGTGTTTTTCAATGTTGAGGTTGTTGAATTTGTTGGTGTTTTTCAAAGTTGAGGTTGTTGTTGAATTTTTTGGCGTTTTTCATTGTTGAGGGTTTGGTTGAATTTGTTGGTGTATTTGAATGTTGAGGTTGTTGTTTTTTTTTGGTGTTTTTGAATGTTGAGGTTGTTGTGGATTTCTTTGGTGTTTTTCAATGTTTAGGTTTTTGTTGAATTTGTTGTTGTTTTTCAATGTTGATGTTGTTGTTGAATTTGTTGGTGTTTTTCAGTGTTGATATTGTTGTTGAATTTTTGGGTGATTTTCATTGTTGAGGTTTTTGTTGAATTTGTTGGTGTTTTTGAATGTTGAGGATGTTGATGAATTATTTGGTGTTTTTCATTGTTGAGGTTTTTGTTGAATTTGATGGTGATTTTCAATGTTGAGTTTGTTGTCGAATTTTTGGTGTTTTTAATTGTTGTGGTAGTTGTTGAAATTCTTGGCGTTTTTCAATGTTGAGGTTTTTATTGATTTTTTTGGTGTTTTTCATTGTTGAGGTTGTTGTTGAATTTTTTGATGTATTTCATTGCTCAGGTTGTTGTTGAAATTGTTGGTATTTTTGAATGTTGAGGTTGTTGTTGAATTTTTTGGTGTTTTTCATTGGTGAGGTTGGTGTTGAATTTTTTGTTGTTATTCAATGTTGAGGATTTTGTTGAATTCGTTGGTGTTTTTGAGTGTTGAGGTTGTTGTTGAATTTGTTGATGTTTTTGAATGTTGATGGTGTTGTTGAATTTTTTGGTGTTTTTCTTTGTTGAGATTTTTATGAAATTTGTTGGTGTTTTTGAATGTTGAGGATGTTGATGAATTTTTTGGGATTTTTCATTGTTGAGGTTGTTGTTGAATTTGTTGGTGTTTTTCAATGATGAGGTTGTTGAATTTGTTGGTATTTTTCAAAGTGGATGTTGTTGTTGAATTTTTTCCTGTTTTTATTTGTTGAGCTTTTTGTTGAATTTGTTGGTGTTTTTGAATGTTGAGGTTGTCGTTGAATTATTTGGTGATTTTCATTGTTGAGGTTGTCATTGAATTTGTTGGTGTTTTTCAATGTTGAAGTTGTTTAATTTGATGGTGTTTTGTAAGTTGAGGGATTTGTTCAATTTTTTGGTGTTTTTCACTGTTGAGGTATGTGTTGAATTTGTTGGTGTTGTTGAATGTTGAGGTTTTTGTTGAATTTGTTGGTATTTTTCAATGTTGAGGTGGTTGAATTTTTTGGTTTTTATGAAAATTGAGGTTGTTGTTGAATTTTTTGGTGTTTTTCATTGATGAGGTTTATGTTGAATTTGTTGTTGTCTTTGAACGTTGAGGTTGTTGTTGAATTTTTTGATGTTTTTCATTGTTGAGGTTGTTGTTGAATTTGTTGGTGATTTTCAATGTTGAGTTTGTTGTTCAATATTTTGTTGTTTTTCATTGTTGAGGTTGTTGTTGAAATTGTTGGAGTTTTTCAATGTTGAGGTTGTTGTTGAATTTTTTGGTGTTTTTCATTATTGAGGTCGTTGTTGTTGAATTTTTGCTGTTTTTCATTGTTGAGGTTGTTGATGGATTTGCTGGTGTTTTTCAATGTTGAGGTTGTTGAATTTGTTGGTGTTTTTCAAAGTTGCGGTTGTTGTTGAATTTTTTGGTGTTTTTCAATGTTGAGGAATTGGTTGAATTTGTTGGTGTATTTGAATGTTGAGGTTGTTGTTTTTATTTTTTGGTGTCTTTGAATGTTGAGCTTGTTATGGTATTTTTTGGTGTTTTTCAATGTTGTGGTTTTTGTTGAATTTGTTGGAGTTTATCAATTTTGAGGTTGTTGTTGAATTTGTTGTTGTTATTCATTGTTGATGTTGTTGTTGAATTTTTGGGTGTTTTTCATTGTTGCGGTTTTTGTTGAATTTTTTGGTATTTTTTAATGTTGAGGATGTTGATGAATTTTTGGGTGTTTTCATTGTTGAGGGTTTTGTTGAATTTGATGGTGATTTTCAATGTTGAGTTTGTTGTCAAATTTTTGGTGTTTTTAATTGTTGTGGTAGTTGTTGAAATTCTTGGAGTTTTTCAATGTTGAGGTTTACGTTGAATTTGTTGTTGTTTTTGAATGTTGAGGTTGTTGTTGAATTTTTTGGTGTTTTTCATTGTTGAGGTTTACGTTGAATTTGTTGATGTTTTTCATTGTTGAGGTTGTTGTTGAATTTTTTGGTGTTTTTCATTGTTGAGGTTTTTGCTGAATTTGTTGGTGATTTTCAATGATGAGTGTGTTGTTCAATATTTCGGTGTTTTTCATTGTTGAGGTTGTTGTTGAAATTGTTGGAGTTTTTCAATGTTGAAGTTGTTGTTGAATTTTTTGGTGTTTTTCATTGTTGAGGTCGTTGTTGTTGAATTTTTTGCTGGTTTTCATTGTTGAGGTTGTTGATGAATTTGTTGGTGATTTTCAATGTTGAGGTTGTTGAATTTTTTGGTGTTTATCATTGTTGAGGTCGTTGTTGTTGAATTTTTTGATTTTTTTCATTGTTGAGGTTGTTGTTGAATTTGTTGGTGATTTTCAATGTTGAGGTTGTTGTTGAATTTTTTGTTGTTTTTCATTGTTGAGGTCGTTGTTGTTGAATTTTTTCATTTTTTTCATTGCTGAGGTTGTTGTTGAATTTGTTGGTGATTTTCAATGTTGAGGTTGTTGTTGAATTTTTTGTTGTTTTTCATTGTTGAGGTCGTTGTTGTTGAATTTTTTGTTGTTTTTCTTTGTTGAGGTATTTGATGAATTTGTTGGCGTTTTTCAATGTTGAGGTTGTTGTATTTGTTGGTGTTTTTCAAAGTTGAGGTTGTTGTTGAATCTTTTGGTGTTTTTCAATGTTGAGGTTGTTGAATTTGTTGGTGTTTTTCAAAGTTGAGGTTGTTGTTGAATTTTTTGGCGTTTTTCATTGTTGAGGGTTTGGTTGAATTTGTTGGTGTATTTGAATGTTGAGGTTGTTGTTTTTTTTTTGGTGTTTTTGAATGTTGAGGTTGTTGTGGATTTCTTTGGTGTTTTTCAATGTTTAGGTTTTTGTTGAATTTGTTGTTGTTTTTCAATGTTGATGTTGTTGTTGAATTTGTTGGTGTTTTTCAGTGTTGATATTGTTGTTGAATTTTTGGGTGATTTTCATTGTTGAGGTTTTTGTTGAATTTGTTGGTGTTTTTGAATGTTGAGGATGTTGATGAATTATTTGGTGTTTTTCATTGTTGAGGTTTTTGTTGAATTTGATGGTGATTTTCAATGTTGAGTTTGTTGTCGAATTTTTGGTGTTTTTAATTGTTGTGGTAGTTGTTGAAATTCTTGGCGTTTTTCAATGTTGAGGTTTTTATTGATTTTTTTGGTGTTTTTCATTGTTGAGGTTGTTGTTGAATTTTTTGATGTATTTCATTGCTCAGGTTGTTGTTGAAATTGTTGGTATTTTTGAATGTTGAGGTTGTTGTTGAATTTTTTGGTGTTTTTCATTGGTGAGGTTGGTGTTGAATTTTTTGTTGTTATTCAATGTTGAGGATTTTGTTGAATTCGTTGGTGTTTTTGAGTGTTGAGGTTGTTGTTGAATTTGTTGATGTTTTTCAATGTTGATGGTGTTGTTGAATTTTTTGGTGTTTTTCTTTGTTGAGATTTTTATGAAATTTGTTGGTGTTTTTGAATGTTGAGGATGTTGATGAATTTTTTGGGATTTTTCATTGTTGAGGTTGTTGTTGAATTTGTTGGTGTTTTTCAATGATGAGGTTGTTGAATTTGTTGGTATTTTTCAAAGTGGATGTTGTTGTTGAATTTTTTCCTGTTTTTATTTGTTGAGCTTTTTGTTGAATTTGTTGGTGTTTTTGAATGTTGAGGTTGTCGTTGAATTATTTGGTGGTTTTCATTGTTGAGGTTGTCATTGAATTTGTTGGTGTTTTTCAATGTTGAAGTTGTTTAATTTGATGGTGTTTTGTAAGTTGAGGGATTTGTTCAATTTTTTGGTGTTTTTCACTGTTGAGGTATGTGTTGAATTTGTTGGTGTTGTTGAATGTTGAGGTTTTTGTTGAATTTGTTGGTATTTTTCAATGTTGAGGTGGTTGAATTTTTTGGTTTTTATGAAAATTGAGGTTGTTGTTGAATTTTTTGGTGTTTTTCATTGATGAGGTTTATGTTGAATTTGTTGTTGTCTTTGAACGTTGAGGTTGTTGTTGAATTTTTTGATGTTTTTCATTGTTGAGGTTGTTGTTGAATTTGTTGGTGATTTTCAATGTTGAGTTTGTTGTTCAATATTTTGTTGTTTTTCATTGTTGAGGTTGTTGTTGAAATTGTTGGAGTTTTTCAATGTTGAGGTTGTTGTTGAATTTTTTGGTGTTTTTCATTATTGAGGTCGTTGTTGTTGAATTTTTGCTGTTTTTCATTGTTGAGGTTGTTGATGGATTTGCTGGTGTTTTTCAATGTTGAGGTTGTTGAATTTGTTGGTGTTTTTCAAAGTTGCGGTTGTTGTTGAATTTTTTGGTGTTTTTCAATGTTGAGGATTTGGTTGAATTTGTTGGTGTATTTGAATGTTGAGGTTGTTGTTTTCATTTTTTGGTGTCTTTGAATGTTGAGCTTGTTATGGTATTTTTTGGTGTTTTTCAATGTTGTGGTTTTTGTTGAATTTGTTGGAGTTTATCAATTTTGAGGTTGTTGTTGAATTTGTTGTTGTTATTCATTGTTGATGTTGTTGTTGAATTTTTGGGTGTTTTTCATTGTTGCGGTTTTTGTTGAATTTTTTGGTATTTTTTAATGTTGAGGATGTTGATGAATTTTTGGGTGTTTTCATTGTTGAGGGTTTTGTTGAATTTGATGGTGATTTTCAATGTTGAGTTTGTTGTCAAATTTTTGGTGTTTTTAATTGTTGTGGTAGTTGTTGAAATTCTTGGAGTTTTTCAATGTTGAGGTTACAATTGATTTTATTGGTGTTTTTCATTGTTGAGGTTTTTGTTGAATTTTTTTGGTGTTTTTCATTGTTGAGATTGTTGTTAAATTTTTTGATGTTTTTCATTGCTGAGGTTGTTGTTGAAATTGTTGGTGTTTTTGAATGTTGAGGTTGTTGTTGAATTGGTTCGGGTTTTTCATTGTTGAGGTTGTTGTTCAATTGGTTGGAGTTTTTCAATGTTGAGGTTGCTGAATTTGTTGATGTTTTTCATAGTTGAGGTTGTTGTTGAATTTTTTGGTGTTTTTCATTGTTGAGGTTTTGGTTGAATTTGTTGGTGTTTTTGAATGTTGAGGTTGTTGTTTTTATTTTTTGGTGTTTTTGAATGTTGAGGTTGTTGTTGAATTTTTTGGTGTTTTTCATTGTTGAGGTTGTTGTTGAATTTTTTGTTGTTATTCAATGTTGAGGTTTTTGTTGAATATGTTGGTGTTTTTGAATGTTGAGGTTGTTGTTGAATTTGTTGATGTTTTACAATGTTGATGGTGTTGTTGAATTTTTTGGTGTTTTTAATTGTTGAGATTTTTGTGGAATTTGTTGGTGTTTTTGAATGTTGAGGATGTTGATGAATTTTTTGGGATTTTTCATTGTTGAGGTTTTTGATGAATTTGTTGGTGTTTTTCATTAAAGAGGTTGTTGTTGAATTTGTTTTTGATTTTCAATATTGTGGTTGTAGTTGAATTTGTTGGTGTTTTTCCATTTTGAGGTTTTTGAATTTGTTGGTGTTTTTCAAAATTGAGGTTGTTGTTGAATATTTTGATGTTTTTCAATGTTGAGGTTGTTGTTGAATTTTTTGGTGATTTTCAATATTGAGGTTGTTGTTGGAATTATTGGTGCATTCAATGTATTTTTTTGAATCTATTTGTATTTTTCAAAGTTGAGGTTGCAGTTGAATTTGCTGCTGTTTCTCAATTTTGAGGTCGTTGAATTTTTTGGTGTTTTTCAAAGTTTAGGTTGCTGTTTTATTTTTTGGTGTTTTTCATAGTTGAGTTTTTTTGTTGAATTTGTAGTTGTTTTTGAATGTTGAGGTTGTTGTTGAATTTTATGATGTTTTTCATTGTTGAGGTTGATGTTGAATTTGTTGATGATTTTCAATGTTGAGTTTGTTGTTGAATTTTTTGATGTTTTTCATTGTTGATGTTGATGTTGAATTTTTTGGTGTTTTTCATTGTTGCGGTACTTGTTGAATTTGTTGGTGTTTTTCATTGTTGAGGTTGTTGTTGAATTTTTTGATGTTTTTCATTGCTGTGGTTGTTGCTGAATATGTTGGTTGATTTTCAATGTTGAGGTTGTTGAATTTGTTGGTATTTTTCAAAGTTGAGGTTGTTGAATTTGTTGGTGTTTTTCAAAGTTGATGTTGTTGTTACATTTTTTCGTGTTTTTAATTGTTGAGGTTTTTGTTGAATTTGTTGTTGTTTTTGAATGTTGAGGTTGTCGTTGAATTATTTGGTGATTTTCATTGATGAGGTTGTTGTTGAATTTGTTGGAGTTTTTCAATGTTGAGGTTGTTGAATTTGTTGGTATTTTTGAAAGTTGAGGAAGTTGTTCAATTTTTTGGTGTTTTTCATTGTTGAGGTATGTGTTGAATTTGTTGATTGTTTTGATTGTTGACGTTGTTGAATCTGTTTGTGTTTTTCAAAGTTGAGGTGTTGTTGAATTTTTTGGTGTTTTTCATTGTTGAGGTTTACGTTGAATTTGTTGATGTTTTTCATTGTTGAGGTTGTTGTTGAATTTTTTGGTGTTTTTCATTGTTGAGGTTTTTGCTGAATTTGTTGGTGATTTTCAATGATGAGTGTGTTGTTCAATATTTCGGTGTTTTTCATTGTTGAGGTTGTTGTTGAAATTGTTGGAGTTTTTCAATGTTGAAGTTGTTGTTGAATTTTTTGGTGTTTTTCATTGTTGAGGTCGTTGTTGTTGAATTTTTTGCTGGTTTTCATTGTTGAGGTTGTTGATGAATTTGTTGGTGATTTTCAATGTTGAGGTTGTTGAATTTTTTGGTGTTTATCATTGTTGAGGTCGTTGTTGTTGAATTTTTTGATTTTTTTCATTGTTGAGGTTGTTGTTGAATTTGTTGGTGATTTTCAATGTTGAGGTTGTTGTTGTTGAATTTTTTCATTTTTTTCATTGCTGAGGTTGTTGTTGAATTTGTTGGTGATTTTCAATGTTGAGGTTGTTGTTGAATTTTTTGTTGTTTTTCATTGTTGAGGTCGTTGTTGTTGAATTTTTTGTTGTTTTTCTTTGTTGAGGTATTTGATGAATTTGTTGGCGTTTTTCAATGTTGAGGTTGTTGTATTTGTTGGTGTTTTTCAAAGTTGAGGTTGTTGTTGAATTTATTGGTGTTTTTCAATGTTGAGGTTGTTGAATTTGTTGGTGTTTTTCAAAGTTGAGGTTGTTGTTGAATTTTTTGGCGTTTTTCATTGTTGAGGGTTTGGTTGAATTTGTTGGTGTATTTGAATGTTGAGGTTGTTGTTTTTTTTTTGGTGTTTTTGAATGTTGAGGTTGTTGTGGATTTCTTTGGTGTTTTTCAATGTTTAGGTTTTTGTTGAATTTGTTGTTGTTTTTCAATGTTGATGTTGTTGTTGAATTTGTTGGTGTTTTTCAGTGTTGATATTGTTGTTGAATTTTTGGGTGATTTTCATTGTTGAGGTTTTTGTTGAATTTGTTGGTGTTTTTGAATGTTGAGGATGTTGATGAATTATTTGGTGTTTTTCATTGTTGAGGTTTTTGTTGAATTTGATGGTGATTTTCAATGTTGAGTTTGTTGTCGAATTTTTGGTGTTTTTAATTGTTGTGGTAGTTGTTGAAATTCTTGGCGTTTTTCAATGTTGAGGTTTTTATTGATTTTTTTGGTGTTTTTCATTGTTGAGGTTGTTGTTGAATTTTTTGATGTATTTCATTGCTCAGGTTGTTGTTGAAATTGTTGGTATTTTTGAATGTTGAGGTTGTTGTTGAATTTGTTGGTGATTTTGAATGTTGAGGTTGTTGCATTTATTGTTGTTCTCAATGATTTTTTTTGATCTTTTTTGTATTTTTCAAAGTTGAGGTTGCAGTTGAATTCGTTGGTATTTTTCAATGTTGAGGTTGTTGAATTTGTTGATGTTTTTCAAAGTTGATGTTGTTGTTGAATTTTTTCGTGTTTTTAATTGTTGAGGTTTTTGTTGAATTTGTTGTTGTTTTTGAATGTTGAGGTTGTCGTTGAAATATTTGATGATTTTCATTCTTATGGTTGTTGTTGAATTTGTTGGTGATTTTCAATGTTAAGTTTGTTCTTGAATATTGTGGTGTTTTTCATTCTTGAGGTTGTTGTTGAAATTGTTGGAGTTTTTACATGTTGAAGTTGTTGTTGAATTTTTTGCTGTTTTTCATTGTTGAGGTTGTTGAATTTGTTGGTGTTATTCAAATTTGTGGTTGTTGTTGAATTTTTTGGTGTTTTCATTGTTGAGGTTTTTGTTGAATTTGTTATTGTTGTGGAATGTTGTGGTTGATTTTGAATTTATTGATGTTTATCATTGTTGATATTTTTGTTGAATTTGATGCTGATTTTCAATGTTGAGTTTGTTGTTGTATTCTTTGGGAATTTTCATTGTTGCGGTAGCTGTTGAAATTGTTGGAGTTTTTAAATGTTGAGGTTTTTATTGATTATTTCGCTGCTTTTCATTGTTGAGGTTGTTGTTGAATTTTTTGGTGTTTATCATTGTTGAGGTTGTTGTTGTTGAATGTTTTGATATTTATCATTGCTGAGGTTGTTGTTGAATTTGTTGGTGTTTTTCAAAGTTGAGGTTGTTGTTGAATTTATTGTTGTTTTTCATTGTTGAGGTTTATGTTGAATTTGTTGTAGTTTTTGAATGTTGAAGTTGTTGTTGAATTTTTTGATGCTTTTCATTGTTGAGGTTGTTGTTGAATTTGTTGGTGATTTTCAATGTTGAGTTTGTTGTTCAATATTTTGGTGTTTTTAATTGTTGAGGTTGTTTTTGAAATTGTTGGAGTTTTTCAATGTTGAGGTTGTTGTTGAATTTTATGGTGTTTTTCATTGTTGATGTCGTTGTTGTTGTATTTTTTGCAGTTTTTCATTGTTGAGGTTGTTGATGAATTTGTTGGTGTTTTTCAAAGTTGTGGTTGTTGTTGAGTTTTTTGGTGTTTTCATTGTTGAGGTTTTTGTTGTATATGTTGGTGTTTTGGAATGTTCAGGTTGATGTTCAATATTTTGATGTTTTTCATTGATCAGGTTGTTGTTGAAATTGTTGGTATTTTTGAATGTGGTGGTTGTTGTTGAATTTTTTGGTGTTTTTCATTGTTGAGGTTGTTATTGAATTGGTTGGGGATTTTCAATGTTGAGGTTGTCGTTGAATTTGTTGCTGTTTTTCAATGTTGAGGATGTTGAAATTGTTGGTGTTTTTCAAAGTTGAGGTTGTTGTTGAATTTTTTGGTGTTTTTCATTGCTGAGATTTTGGTTGAATTTGTTGGTGTTTTTGAATGTTGAGGTTTTTTTTTATTTTTTGGTGTTTCTGAATGTTGAGGTTGTTGTTGAATTTTTTGTTGTTATTCAATGTTGAGGTTTTTGTTGAATTCGTTGGTGTTTTTGAGTGTTGAGGTTGTTGTTGAATTTTTTGGGATTTTTAATTTTGAGGTTTTTGTTGAATTTGTTGGTGTTTTTAATTAATGAGGTTGTTGTTGAATTTGTTGGTGATTTTAAATACTGAGGTTGTAGTTGAATTTATTGGTGTTTTTCCATGTTGAGGATTTCGAATTTGTTGGTGTTTTTCAAAGTTGAGGTTGTTGTTGAATATTTTGGTGGTTTTCAATGTTGGGGTTGTTGTTGAATTTTTTGGTGATTTTCAATATTGAGGTTGTTGTTGAAAATATTGGTGCATTCAATGTTTTTTTTGAATCTTTTTGTATTTTTCAAAGTTGAGATTGCAGTTGCATTTGTTACTGTTTCTCAATGTTGAGGTTGTTGAATTTTTTGGTGTTTTTCAAAGTTGAGGTTGTTGTTGAATTTTTTGGTGTTTTTCATTGTCGAGTTTTTTTGTTGAATTTGTTGTTGTTTTTGAATGTTGAGGTTGTTGTTGAATTTTTTGATGTTTTTCATTGTTAAGGTTGATGTTGATTTTGTTGATGATTTTCAATGTTGAGTTTGTTGTTGAATTTTTTGGTGTTTTTCATTGTTGAGGTTGGCTTGAATTTTTTGGTGTTTTTCATTGTTGCGGTACTTGTTGAATTTGTGGGTGTTTTTCATTGTTCAGGTTGCTGTTTATCAATGTTGAGGTTGTTGAATCTTTTGGTGTTTTGCAAAGTTGTTTTTCAAAGTTGACGTTGTTGTTGAATTTTTTGGTGTTTTTCATTGTTGAGTTTTTTTGTTGAATTTGTTGTTGTTTTTGAATGTTGAGGTTGTTGTTGAATTTTTTGATGTTTTTCATTGTTGAGGTTGATGTTGAATTTGTTATTGATTTTCAATGTTGAGTTTGTTGTTGAATTTATTGGTGTTTTTCATTGTTGAGGTTGTTGTTGAATTTTTTGGTGTTTTTCATTGTTGCGGTACTTGTTGAATTTGTTCGTGTTTTTCATTGTTGAGGCTGTTGTTGAATTTTTTGATGTTTTTCATTGCTGAGGTTGTTGTTGAATTTGTTAGTGATTTTCAAGATTGTTGCATTTATTGGTATTATCAATGGTTTTTTTTTATCTTATTTGTATTTTTCAAAGTTGAGGTTGCAGTTGAATTTGTTGGTGTTTTTCAATGTTGAGGTTGTTGAATTTGTTGATGTTTTTCAAAGTTGATGTTGTTGTTGAATTTTTTCGTGTTTTTAATTGTTGAGGTTTTTGTTGAATTTGTTGGTGTTTTTGAATGTTGAGGTTGTCGTTGAAATATTTGGTGATTTTCATTGTTGAGGTTGTTTTTGAATTTGTTGGAGTTTTTCAATCTTGAGGTTGTTGAATTTGTTGAAGTTTTTGAAATTTGAGGCTGTTGTTCAATTTATTGTTGTTTTTCATTGTTGAGGTTTATGTTGAATTTGTTGTATTTTTTGATTGTTGAAGTTGTTGTTGAATGTTTTGATGTTTTTCATTGTTGAGGTTGTTGTTGAATTTGTTGGTGATTTTCAATATTGACTTTGTTGTTCAATATTTTGGTGTTTTTAATTGTTGAGGTTGTTGTTGAAATTTTTGGAGTTTATCAATGTTGTGGCTGTTGATGAATTTTATGGTGTTTTTCATTGTTGAGTTCGTTGTTGTTGAATTTTTTGCTGTTTTTCATTGTTGAGGTTGTTGATGAATTTGTTGCTGACTTTCAATATTGAGTTTGTTGAATTTGATGCTGATTTGCAATGTTGAGTTTGTTGTTGAATTCGTTGGGGATTTTCATTGCTGCGGTAGTTGTAGAAATTGTTGGAGTTTTTAAATGTTGAGGTTTTTATTGATTATTTCGCTGCTTTTCATTGTTGAGATTGTTGTTGAATTTTTTGGTGTTTATCATTGTTGAGGTTGTTGTTGTTGAATTTTTTGATATTTATCCTTGCTGAGGTTGTTGTTGAATTTGTTGATGTTTTTCAAAGTTGAGGTTGTTATTGAATTTTTTGGTGTTTATCATTGTTGAAGTTTTTGAATTTGTTGGTGTTTTTCAAAGTTGAGGTTGTTGTTGAATATTTTGGTGTTTTTCAATGTTGAGGTTGTTGTTGAATTTTTTGGTGATTTTCAATATTGAGGTTGTTGTTGAATTTTTTTGGTGTTTTTCATTTTTGCGGTACTTGTTGAATTTGTTGGTGTTTTTCATTGTTGAGGTTGTTGTTGAATCTTTTGACGTTTTTCATTGCTGAGGTTGTTGTTGAATTTGTTGGTGATTTTCAATGTTAAGGTTATTGCATTTATTGTTGTTATCAATGGTTTTTTTTGATCTTTTTTGTATTTTTCAAAGTTGAGGTTGCAGTTGAATTTGTTGGTGTTTTTCAATGTTGAAGTTGTTGAATTTGTTGGTGTTTTTCAAAGTTGATGTTGTTGCTGAATTTTTTCGTGTTTTTAATTGTTGAGGTTTTTGTTGAATTTGTTGGTGTTTTTGAATGTTGAGTTTGTCGTTGAATTATTTGGTGATTTTCATTGTTGAGGTTGTTGTTGAATTTGTTGGAGTTTTTCATTCTTGAGGTTGTTGAATTTGTTGAAGTTTTTGAAAGTTGAGGTTGTTGTTGAATTTATTGTTGTTTTTCATTGTTGAGGTTTATGTTGAATTTGTTGTAGTTCTTGAATGTTGAAGTTGTTGTTGAATGTTTTGATGTTCTTCATTGTTGAGGTTGTTGTTGAATTTGTTGGTGATTTTCAATGTTGAGTTTGTTGTTCAATATTTTGGTGTTTTTAATTGTTGAGGTTGTTGTTGAAATTGTTGGAGTTTTTCAATGTTGAGGTTGTTGTTGAATTTTATGGTTTTTTTCATTTTTGAGGTCGTTGTTGTTGAATTTTTTTGCTGTTTTTCATTGTTGAGGTTGTTGATGAATTTGTTGGTGACTTTCAATATTGAGTTTGTTGAATTTGTTGGTGTTTTTCAAAGTTGTGGTTGTTGTTGAATTTTTTGGTGTTTTTATTGTTGAGGTTTTTGTTTTGTTTGTTGGTGTTTTGGAATGTTCAGCTTGATGCTGAATTTTTTGATGTTTTTCATTGTTGAGATTTTTGTTGAATTTGTTATTGTTTTTGAATGTTTAGGTTGTTGTTGAATTTTTTGATGTTATTCATTGTTGTGGTTGTTGTTGTATTTGTTGGTGATTTTCGATGTTAAGTTTGTTCTTGAATATTGTGGTGTTTTTCATTCTTGAGGTTGTTGTTGAAATTGTTGGAGTTTTTACATGTTGAGGTTGTTGTTGAATTTTTTGCTGTTTTTCATTGTTGAGGTTGTTGATGAATTTGTTGGTGATTTTCAATATTGAGGTTGTTGAATTTGTTGGTGTTATCCAAAGTTGTGGTTGTTGTTGAATTTTTTGGTGTTTTCATTGTTGAGGTTTTTGTTGAATTTGTTATTGTTTGGGAATGTTCTGGCTGATTATGAATTTATTGATGTTTATCATTGTTGATATTTTTGTTGAATTTGATGCTGATTTTCAATGTTGAGATTTTTGTTGAATTCTTTGGGGATTTTCATTGTTGCGGTAGTTGTTGAAATTGCTGGAGTTTTTAAATGTTGAGGTTTTTATAGATTATTTCGCTGCTTTTCATAGTTGAGGTTATTGTTGAATTTTTGGTGTTTATCATTGTTGAGGTTGTTGTTGAATTTTTTGATATTTATCATTGCTGAGGTTGTTGTTGAATTTGTTGGTGTTTTTCAAAGTTGAGGTTGTTGTTGAATTTATTGTTGTTGTTCATTGTTGAGGTTTATGTTGAATTTGTTGTAGTTCTTGAATGTTGAAGTTGTTGTTGAATTTTTTGATGTTTTTCATTGTTGAGGTTGTTGTTGAATTTGTTGGTGAATTTCAATGTTGAGATTGTTGTTCAATATTTTGGTGTTTTTAATTGTTGAGGTTGTTTTTGAAATTGTTGGAGATTTTCAATGTTGAGGTTGTTGTTGAATTTTATGGTGTTTTTCATTGTTGTGGTCGTTGTTGTTGAATTTTTTGCTGTTTTTCATTGTTGAGGTTGTTGATGAATTTGTTGGTGTTTTTCAAAGTTGTGGTTGTTGTTGAATTTTTTGGTGTTTTCATTGTTGAGGTTTTTGTTGTATTTGTTGGTGTTTTGGAATGTTCAGGTTGATGTTGAATTTTTTGATGTTTTTCATTGCTCAGGATGTTGTTGAAATTGTTGGTGTTTTTGAATGTTGAGGTTGTTGTTGAATGTGTTGGTGTTTTTCATTGTTGAGGTTGTTCTTGAATTGGTTGGGGTTTTTCAATGTTGAGGTTGTTGTTGAATTTGTTGGTGTTTTTCAATGTTGAGGATGTTGAAATTATTGGTGTTTATCAAAGTTGAGGTTGTTGTTGAATTTTTTGGTGTTTTTCATTGCTGAGATTTTGGTTGAATTTGTTGGTGTTTTTGAATGTTGAGGTTGTTTTTTTTATTTTTTGGTGTTTTTGAATGTTGACGTTGTTGTTGAATTTTTTGGTGTTATTCATTGTTGAGATTTTGGTTGAATTTGTTGTGGTTTTTGAATGTTGAGCTTGTTTTTTTTATTTTTTGGTGTTTTTGAATGTTGAGGTTGATGTTGAATATTTTGGTGTTTTTCATTGTTGAGGTTGTTGTTGAATTTTTTGTTGTTATTCAATGTTGAGGTTTTTGTTGAATTCGTTGGTGTTTTTGAGTGTTGAGGTTGTTGTTGAATTTGTTGATGTTTTTGAATGTTGAGGATGTTGATGAATTTTTTCGGGTTTTTGATTGTTGAGGTTTTTGTTGAATTTGTTGGTGTTTTTCATTAATGAGGTTGTTGTTGAATTTGTTGGTGATTTTCAATATTGAGGTTGTAGTTGAATTTGTTGGTGTTTTTCCATGTTGAGGATTTTGAATTTGTTGGTGTTTTTAAAAGTTGAGGTTGTTGTTGAATATTTTGGTGTTTTTCAATGTTGAGGTTGTTGTTGAATTTCTTGGTGATTTTGAATATTGAGGTTGTTGTTGAACATATTGGTGCATTCAATGTTTTTTTTTGAATCTTTTTGTATTTTTCAAAGTTGAGGTTGCAGTTGAATTTGTTGCTGTTTCTCAATGTTGAGGTTGTTGAATTTTTTGGTGTTTTTCAAAGTAGAGGTTGTTGTTGAATTTTTTGGTGTTTTCATTGTTGAGGTTGATGTTGATTTTGATGGTGTTTTTCAAAGTTGTGGTTGTTGTTGAATTTTTTGGTGTTTTCATTGTTGAGGTTTTTGTTGTATTTGTTGTTTTTTTGGAATGTTCAGGTTGATGTTGATGTTTTTCATTGCTCAGGTTGTTGTTGAAATCGTTGGTATTTTTGAATGTTGAGGTTGTTGTTGAATTTTTTGGTGTTTTTCATTGTTGAGGTTGTTGTTGAATTGGTTGGGTTTTTTAAATGTTGAGGTTGTTGTTGAACTTGTTGGTGTTTTTCAATGTTGAGGATGTTGAAATTGTTGGTGTTTTTCAAAGTTGACGTTGTTGTTGAATTTTTTGGTGTTTTTCATTGCTGAGATTTTGTTTGAATTTGTTGGGGTTTTTGAATGTTAAGGTTGTTTTTTTTAATTTTTGGTGTTTTTAAATGTTGAGGTTGTTGTTGAATTTTTTGGTGTTTTTCATTGTTGAGGTTGTTGTTGAATTTTTTGTTGTTATTCAATGTTGAGGTTTTTGTTGAATTCGTTGGTGTTTTTGAGTGTTGAGGTTGTTGTTGAATTTGTTGATGTTTTTCAATGTTGATGGTGTTGTTGAATTTTTTGGTGTTTTTCATTGTTGAGATTTTTGTGAAATTTGTTCGTGTTTTTGAATGTTGAGGATGTTGATGAATTTTTTGGGATTTTTCATTGTTGAGGTTTTTGTTGAATTTGTTGGTGTTTTTCATTATTGAGGTTGATGTTGATTTTGTTGATGATTTTCAATGTTGAGTTTGTTGTTGAATTTTTTGGTGTTTTTCATTGTTGCGGTATTTGTTGAATTTGTTGGTGATTTTCATTGTTGAGGTTGCTGTTTATCAGTGTTGAGGTTTTTGAATCTTTTGGTGTTTTTCAAAGTTGAGGTTGTTGTTGAATTTTTTGGTGCTTTTCATAGTTGAGGTTTTTGTTGAATTTTTTGGTGATTTTCAATGTTGAGGTTGTTGAATTTATTGGTGTTTTTCATTGTTGAGGTTTTTGTTAGAATTTGTTGGTGATTTTCAATGTTGAGTTTGTTGTTGAATTTTTTGGTGTTTTTCATTGTTGAGGATTCTGTTTGAATTTGTTGGTGTTTTTGAATGTTGAGGTTGTTGATGAATTTTTTGGTGATTTTCAATGTTGAGGTTGTGGTTGAATTTGTTAGTGTTTTTCCATGTTGAGGTTTTTGAATTTGTTGTTGTTTTTCAAAGTTGAGGTTGTTGTTGAATTTGTTGGTGATTTTCAATGTTGAGTTTGTTGTTGAATTTTTTGGTGTTTTTCATTGTTAAGGTTGTTGTTGAAATTGTTGGAGTTTTTCAATGTTGACGTTGTTGTTGAATCTTTTTGTATTTTTCGAAGTTGAGGTTGCAGTTGAATTTGTTGCTGTTTCTGAATGTTGAGATGGTTGAATTTTTTGGTGTTTTTCAATGTTCAGGTTGTTGTTGAATTTTTAGATGTTTTTCATTGCTGAGGTTGTTGTTGAATTTGTTGGTGATTTTCAATTTTGAAGTTGTTGAATTTATTGGTGTTATCAGTGGTATTTTTTAATCTTTTTTTTATTTTTCAAAGTTGAGGTTGCAGTTGAATTTGTTGGTGTTTTTCAATGTTGCGGTTGTTGAAGGTGTTGGTGTTTTACAAAGTTGAGGTTGTTGTTGAATTTTTTGGTGTTTTTCATTGTTGAGGTTTTTTTTGAATTTGTTGGTGATTTTCAATGTTGAGGTTGATTGTGAATTTATTGGTGTATTCAATGTTTTTATTTGAATCTTTTTGTATTTTTGAAAGTTGAGGTTGCAATTGAATTTGTTGCTGTTTCTCATTTTTGAGGTTGTTGAATTTTTTGGTGTTTTTCAAAGTTGAGGTTGCTGTTGAATTTTTTGGTGTTTTTCATAGTTGAGGTTTTTGTTTAATTTTTTTGTGATTTTCAATGTTGAGGTTGTTGATTTTATTGGTGTTTTTCATTGTTGAGGTTTTTGTTGAATTTGTTGGTGATTTTAAATGTTGAGTTTGTTGTTGAGTTTTTTCGTGTTTTTCATTGTTGAGGATTCTGTTGAATCTGTTGGTGTTTTTGAATGTCGAGCTTGTTGATGAATTTTTCGGTGTTTTTCCTGGTTGAGGTTTTCGTTGAATTTGTTGGTGTTTTTCATTGTTGAGGTTGTTGTTGAATTTGTTGGTGATTTTCAATGTTGAGGTTGTGTTTGAATTTGTTGGTGTTTTTCCATGTTGAGGTTTTTGAATTTGTTGGTGTTTTTCAAATTTGATGTTGATGTTGAATTTGTTGGTGATTTTCAATGTTGATTTTGTTGTTGAATTTTTTGATGTTTTTCATTGTTGAGGTTGATGTTGAAATTTTTGGTGTTTTTCATTTTTGAGGTTTTTGTTGAATTTTTTGGTGTTTTTGAATGTTGAGGTTGTTGGTGAACTTTTTGATGTTT
Source organism: Cetorhinus maximus (assembly GCF_964194155.1). NCBI lineage: Eukaryota > Metazoa > Chordata > Chondrichthyes > Lamniformes > Cetorhinidae > Cetorhinus > Cetorhinus maximus. The sequence continues at coordinate 751,527 of NW_027596143.1, forward strand.
TTCATTGTTGAGGTTTTTGTTGAATTTGTTGTTGATTTTCAATGTTGAGGTTGTTGTTGAATTTATTGGTGTATTCAATGTTTGTATTTGAATCTTTTTGTATTTTTCAAAGCTGAGGTTGCAATTGAATTTGTTGCTGTTTCACATTGTTGAGGTTGTTGAATTTTTTGGTGTTTTTCAAAGTTGAGGTTGTTGTTGAATTTTTTGGTGTTTATCATTGTTGAGGTTTTTGTCAATTTTTTGGTGATTTTAAATGTTGAGGTTGTTGAATTTATTGGTTTGTTTCATTGTTGAGGATTCAGTTAAATTTGTTGGTGTTTTTGAATGTTGAGGCTGTTGATGAATTTTTTGGTGTTTTTCTTGGTTGAGGTTTTTTTTCAATTTGTTGGTGTTTTTCATTGTTGAGGTTGTTGTTGAATTTGTTGGTGATTTTCAATGTTGAGGTTGTGTTTGAATTTGTTGGTGTTTTTCAATGTTGAGTTTGTTGTTGATTTTTTTGGTGGTTTTCATTTTTGAGGTTGTTCTTGAAATTTTTGGTGTTTTTCATTGTTGAGGTTTTTGTTGAATTTTTTGTTGTTTTTGAATGTGGAGGTTGTTGATGAATTTTTTGATGATTTTCATTGTTAAGGTTTTTGTTGAATTTGTTGGTGATTTTCAATGTTGAGGTTGTTGTTGAATTTTTTGGTGTTTCTCATTGTTGAGGTTCCTTTTGAATTTGTTGGTGTTTTTGAATGTTGAGGTTGTTGAACTTGTTGGTGTTTTTCAAAGTTGAGGTTGTTGAATTTTTTGGTGATTTTCATTGTTGAGGTTTTTGTTGAATTTTTTGGTGTTTTTGAATGTTGAGGTTGCTGATGAACTTATTGATGTTTTTCATTGTTGAGGTTTTTGTTGAATTTGTTGGTGATTTTCAATGTTGAGGTTGTTGTTGAATTTATTGGTGTATTCAATGTTGAGGTTGTGTTTGACTTTGTTGGTGTTTTTCCATGTTGAGGTTTTTGAATTTGTTGGTGTTTTACAAAGTTGAGGTTGATGTTGAATTTGTTGTTGATTTTCAATATTCAGGTTGTTGTTGAACTTGTTGGTGTTATCAATTTTTATTTTGTTGAACCTTTTAGTATTTTTAAAAGATGTGGTTGTTGTTGAATTTGTTGGTGTTTTTCCATGTTGAGATTTTTGAATTTCTTGGTGTTTTTCAAAGTTGACGTTGTTGTTGAATTTTTTGTTGATTTTCAATATTGAGGTTGTTGTTGAATTTATTGGTGTATTGAATGTATTTTTTTTGAATCTTTTTTTATTTTTCAAAGTTAAGGTTGCAGTTGAATTTGTTGCTGTTTCTCAATGAAGAGGTTGTTGTATTTTTTGGTTTTTTTCAATGTTGAGGTTGTTGTTGAATTATTAGATGTTTTTCATTTTTGAGGTTGTTGTTGAATTTATTGGTGATTTTCAATGTTGATTTTGTTGAATTTATTGGTGTTATCAGTGGTTTTTTTTAATCTTCTTTGTATTTTTCAAAGTTGAGGTTGCAGTTGAATTTGTAAGTGTTTTTCAATGTTGAGGTTGTTGAAGTTGTTGGTGTTTTTCAAAGTTGAGGTTGTTGTTGAATTTTTTGGTGTTTTGCATTGTTGAGGTTTTTGTTGAATTTGTTGGTGATTTTCAATGTTGAGGTTGTTGAATTTTTTGCTGTTTTTCATTGTTGAGGTTTTTGTAAGAATTTGTTGGTGATTTTCAATGTTGAGGTTGTTGTTGAATGTTTTGGTCTTTTCATTGTTAAGGATTCTGTTGAATTTGTTGGTGTTTTTGAATGTTGAGGTTGTTGATGAATTTTTTGGTGTTTTTCTTTCTTGAGGTTTTTGTTGAATTTGATGGTGTTTTTCATTGTTGAGGTTGTTGTTGAATTTGTTGGTGATTTTCAATGTTGAGGTTGTGGTTGAATTTGTTAGTGTTTTTCCATGTTGAGGTTTTTGAATTTGTTGTTGTTTTTCAAAGTTGAAGTTGTTGTTGAATGTGTTGGTGTTTTTCAAAGTTGAGGTTGTTGTTGAATTTTTTGGTGTTTTTCATTGTTGAGGTTTTTTTTGAATTTGTTGGTGATTTTCAATGTTGAGGTTGTGTTTGAATTTGTTGGTGTTTTTCCATGTTGAGGTTTTTGAATTTGTTGGTGTTTTTCAAATTTGAGGTTGTTGTTGAATTTGTTGGTGATTTTCAATGTTGAGTTTCTGTTTAATTTTTTGGTGTTTTTCATTGTCGAGGTTGATGTTGAAATTTTTGGTGTTTTTCTTTGTTGAGGTTTTTGTTGAATTTTTTGGTGTTTTTGAATGTTGAGGTTGTTGATGAACTTTTTTATGTTTTTCATTGTTGAGGTTTTTGTTGAATTGTTTGGTGATTTTCTATGTTGAGGTTGTTGTTGAATTTATTGGTGTATTCAATGTTTTTATTTGAATCTTTTTGAATTTTTCAAAGTTGAGGTTGCAAATGAATTTGTTGTTGTTTCTCATTGTTGAGGTTGTTGAATTTTTTGTTTTTTTTCAAAGTTGAGGTTGTTGTTGAATTTATTGGTGTTTTTCGTTGTTGAGGTTTTTGTTCAATTTTTTGGTGATTTTAAATGTTGAGGTTGTTGAATTTATTGGTTTGTTTCTTTGTTGAGGAATCAGTTGAATTTGTTGGTGTTTTTGAATTTTGAGGCTGTTGATGAATTTTTTGGTGTTTTTCATGGTTGAGGTTTTTGTTGAATTTGTTGGTGTTTTTCATTGTTGAGGTTGTTGTTGAATTTGTTGGTGATTTTCAATGTTGAGGTTGTGTTTGAATTTGTTGGTGTTTTTCCATGTTGTGGCTTTTGAATTTGTTGGTGTTTTTCAAAGTTGAGGTTGTTGTTGAATTTGTTGGTGATTTTTAATGTTGAGTTTGTTGTTGAATTTTTTGGTGCTTTTCATTTTTGAGGTTGTTGTTGAAATTTTTGGGGTTTTTCATTGTTGAGGTTTTTAATGAATTTTTTGGTGTTTTTGAATGTTGAGGTTGTTGATGAACTTTTTGATGTTTTGCATTGTTGAGGTTTTTGTTGAATTTTGTTGGTGATTTTGAATGTTGAGGTTGTTGTTGAATTTATTGGTGTATGCAATGTTTTTATTTAAATCTTTTTGTATTTTTCAAAGTTGAGGTTGCAATTGAATTTGTTGCTGTTTCTCATTGTTGAGGTTGTTGAATTTTTTGTTGTTTTTCAAAGTTGAGGTTGTTGTTGAATTTTTTGGTGTTTATCATTGTTGAGGTTTTTGTTCAATTTTTTGTTGTTTTTGAATGTTGAGGTTGTTGATGAATTTTTTGGTGTTTTTCTTTGTTGAGGTTTTAGTTGAATTTGTTGGTGTATTTCATTGTTGAGGTTGTTGTTGAATTTGTTGGTGATTTTCAATTTTGAGGTTGTGGTTGAATTTGTTGGTGTTTTTCCATGTTGAGGATTTTGAATTTGTTGGTGGTTTTCAAAGTTGAGGTAGTTGTTGAATTTTTTGGTGTTTTTCATTGTTGAGGTTGTTGTTGAAATTGTTGGAGTTTTTCAATGTTGAGGTTGTTGTTGAATCTTTTTGTATTTTTCAAAGTTGAGGTTGCAGTTGAATTTGTTGCTGTTTCTCAATGTTGAGGTTGATGAATTTTCTGGTGTTTTTCAAAGTTGAGGTTGTTGTTGAATTTTTAGATGTTATTCATTGCTGAGGTTGTTGTTGAATTTGTTGGTGATTTTCAATGTTGAGGTTGTGTTTGAATTTGTTTGTGTTTCTCCATGTTGAGGTTTTTGAATTTGTTGGTGATTTTCAATATTGAGGTTGTTGTTGAATTTATTGGTGTATTCAATGTTTTTATTTGAATCTTTATGTATTTTTCAAAGTTGAGGTTGCAATTGAATTTGTTGCTGTTTCTCATTGTTGAGGTTGTTGAATTTTTTGCTGTTTTTCAAAGTTGAGGTTGTTTGTGAATTTTTTGGTGCTTTTCATTGCTGAGGTTTCTGTTCAATTTTTTTGGTGATTTTCAATCTTGAGGTTGTTGAATTTATTGGTGTTTTTCATTGTTGAGGTTTTTGTTGAATTTGTTGGTGTTTTTGAATGTTGAGGTTGTTGATGAATATTTTTGTGTTTTTCTTGGTTGAGGTTTTTGTTGAATTTGCTGGTGTTTTTCATTGATGAGGTTGTTGTTGAATTTGTTGGTGATTTTCAATTTTGAGGTTGTGTTTGAATTTGTTGGTGTTTTTCCGTGTTGAGGTTTTTGAATTTGTTGGTGTTTTTCAAAGTTGAGGTTGATGTTGAATTTGTTGGTGATTTTCAATATTGAGGTTGTTGTTGAATTTGTTGGTGTTATCCATTTTTATTTTGTTGAACCATTTTGTATTTTTAAAAGTTGTGGTTGTTGTTGAATTTGTTGGTGTTTTTCCATGTTGAGGTTTTTGAATTTGTTGGTGTTTTTCAAAGTTGACGTTGTTGTTGAATTTTTTGGTGATTTTCAATATTGAGGTTGTTGTTGAATTTATTGGTGTATTCAATGTATTTTTTTTGAATCTTTTTTTATTTTTCAAAGTTAAGGTTGCAGTTGAATTTGTTGCTGTTTCTCAATGTAGAGGTTGTTGAATTTTTTGGTGATTTTCAAAGTTGAGGTTGTTGTTGAATATTTAGATGTTTTTCATTGTTGAGGTGGTTGTTGAATTTGTTGGTGATTTTCAATGTTGAGGTTGTTGATTTTATTGGTGTTATCAGTGGTTTTTTTTAATCTTTTTTGTATTTTTCAAAGTTCAGGTTGCAGTTGAATTTGTAAGTGTTTTTCAATGTTGAGGTTGTTGAAGTTGTTGGTGTTTTTCAAAGTTGAGGTTGTTGTTGAATTTTTTGGTGTTTTGCATTGTTGATGTTTTTGTTGAATTTTTTGCTGTTTTTGAATGTGGAGGTAGTTGATGAATTTTTTGATGTTATTCATTGTTGAGGTTTTTGTTGACTTTGTTGGTGATTTTCAATGTTGAGGTTGTTGTTGAATTTATTGGTGTATTCAATGTATTTATTTGAACCTTTTTGTATTTTTCAAAGTTGAGGTTGCAGTTGAATTTGTTGCTGTTTCTCAATGTTGAGGTTGTTGAATTTTTTGGTGTTTTTCAAAGTTGAGGTTGTTGTTGAATTTTTTGGTGTTTTTCATAGTTGAGGTTTTTGTTGAATTATTTGGTGATTTTCAATGTTGAGGTTGTTGAATTTATTTGTGTTTTTCATTGTTGAGGTTTTTGTTAGAATTTGTTGGTGATTTTCAATGTTGAGGTTGTTGTTGAATTTTTTGGTGTTTTTCATTGTTAAGGATTCTGTTGAATTTGTTGGTGTTTTTGAATGTTGAGGTTGTTGAACTTGTTGGTGTTTTTCAAAGTTGAGGTTGTTGTTGAATTTTTTGCTGTTTTTCATTGCTGAGGTTTTTGTTGAATTTTTTGTTGTTTTTGAATGTTGAGGTTGTTGATGAACTTTTTGATGTTTTTCATTGTTGAGGTTTTTGTTTAATTTGTTGGTGATTTTCAATGTTGAGGTTGTTGTTGAATTTATTGGTGTATTCAATGTTTTTATTTAAATCTTTTTGTATTTTTCAATGTTGAGGTTGCAATTGAATTTGTTGCTGTTTCTCATTGTTGAGGTTGTTGAATTTTTTGTTGTTTTTCATTGCTGAGGTTTTTGTTCAATTGTTTTGGTGATTTTCAATCTTGAGGTTGTTGAATTTATTGGTGTTTTTCATTGTTGAGGTTTTGTTGAATTTGTTGGTGTTTTTGAATGTTGAGGTTGTTGATGAATTTTTTTGTGTTTTTCTTGGTTGAGGTTTTTGTTGAATTTGTTGGTGTTTTTCATTGTTGAGGTTGTTGTTGAATTTGTTGGTGATTTTCAATGTTGTGGTTGTGTTTGAATTTGTTGGTGTTTTTCCATGTTGAGGTTTTTGAATTTGTTGGTGTTTTACAAAGTTGAGGTTGATGTTGAATTTGTTGGTGATTTTCAATATTGAGGTTGTTGTTGAATTTATTGGTGTATTGAATGTATTTTTTTTTAATCTTTTTTTATTTTTCAAAGTTAAGGTTGCAGTTGAATTTGTTGCTGTTTCTCAATGAAGAGGTTGTTGAATTTTTTGGTTTTTTTCAAAGTTGAGGTTGCAGTTGAATTTGTAAGTGTTTTTCAATGTTGAGGTTGTTGAAGTTGTTGGTGTTTTTCAAAGTTGAGGTTGTTGTTTTTTTTGGTGTTTTGCATTGTTGAGGTTTTTGTTGAATTTTTTGCTGTTTTTGGATGTGGAGGTAGTTGATGAATTTTTTGATGTTATTCATTGTTGAGGTTTCTGTTCAATTTGTTAGTGATTTTCAATGTTGTGGTTGTTGAATTTATTGCAGTTTTTCATTGTTGAGGTTTTTGTTAGAATTTGTTGGTGATTTTCAATGTTGAGGTTGTTGTTGAATGTTTTGGTCTTTTTCATTGTTAAGGATTCTGTTGAATTTGTTGGTGTTTTTGAATGTTGAGGTTGTTGATGAATTTTTTGGTGTTTTTCATTCTTGAGGTTTTTGTTGAATTTGATGGTGTTTTTCATTGTTGAGGTTGTTGTTGAATTTGTTGTTGATTTTCAATGTTGAGGTTGTGGTTGAATTTGTTAGTGTTTTTCCATGTTGAGGTATTTGAATTTGTTGTTGTTTTTCAAAGTTGAGGTTGTTGTTGAATTTGTTGGTGATTTTCAATGTTGAGTTTGTTGTTGAATTTTTTGGTGTTTTTCAAAGTTGAGGTTGTTGTTGAATCTTTATGTATTTTTCAAAATGGAGGTTGCAGTTGAATTTGTTGCTGTTTCTCAATGTTGAGGTTATTGAATTTTTTGGTGTTTTTCAATGTTCAGATTGTTGTTGAATTTTTAGATGTTTTTCATTGCTTAGGTTGTTGTTGAATTTGTTGGTTATTTTCAATGTTGAAGTTGTTGAATTTATTGGTGTTAACAGTGATATTTTTATCTTTTTTGTATTTTTCAAAGTTGAGGTTGCAGTTGAATTTGTTGGTGTTTTCAATGTTGAGGTTGTTGAAGGTGTTGGTGTTTTTCAAAGTTGAGGTTGTTGTTGAATTTTTTGGTGTTTTTCATTGTTGAGGTTATTTTTGAATTTGTTGGTGATTTTCAATGTTGAGGTTGTTTGTAAATTTATTGGTGTATTCAATGTTTTTATTTGAATCTTTTTGTATTTTTCAAAGTTGAGGTTGCAATTGAATTTGTTGCTGTTTCTCATTGTTGAGGTTGTTGAATTTTTTGTTGTTTTTCAAAGTTGAGGTTGTTGTTGAATTTTTTGGTGTTTTTCATTGTTGAGGTTTTTGTTCAAACTTTTGCTGATTTTCAATGTTGAGGTTCTTGAATTTATTGGTGTTTTTCATTGTTGAGATTTTTGTTGAATTTGTTGGTGATTTTCAATGTTGAGGTTGTTGTTGAATTTTTTGGCGTGTTTCATTGTTGAGGATTCTGTTGAATCTGTTGGTGTTTTTGAATGTCGAGGTTGTTGATGAATTTTTTGGTGTTTTTCTTGGTTGAGGTTTTTGTTGAATTTGTTGGTGTTTTTCATTGTTGAGGTTGTTGTTGAATTTGTTGGTGATTTTCAATGTTGAGGTTGTTGTTGAATTTATTGGTGTATTCAATGTTTTTATTTGAATCTTTTTGCATTTTTCAAAGTTGAGGTTGTAATTGAATTTGTTGTTGTTTCTCATTGTTGAGGTTGTTGAATTTTTTGGTGTTTTTCAAAGTTGAGGTTGTTGTTGAATTTTTTGGTGTTTTTCATTGTTGAGGTTTTTGTTCAATTTTTTGGTGATTTTAAATGTTGAGGTTGTTGAATTTATTGGTTTGTTTCATTGATGATGATTCAGTTGAATTTGTTGGTGTTTTTGAATGTTGAGGCTGTTGATGAATTTTTTGGTGTTTTTCATGGTTGAGGTTTTTGTTGAATTTGTTGGTGTATTTCATAGTTGAGGTTGTTGTTGAATTTGTTGGTTATTTCCAATGTTGAGGTTGTGTTTGAATTTGTTGGTGTTTTTCCATGTTGAGGTTTTTGAAATTGTTGGTGTTTTTCAAAGTTGAGGTTGTTGTTGAATTTGTTGGTGATTTTTAATGTTGAGTTTGTTGTTGAATTTTTTGGTGGTTTTCATTTTTGAGGTTGTTGTTGAAATTTTTGGTGTTTTTCATTGTTGAGGTTTTTGTTGAATTTTTTGGTCTTTTTGAATGTTGAGGTTGTTGATGAACTTTTTGATGTTTTTCATTGTTGAGGTTTTTGTTGAATTTGTGATTTTCAATGTTGTGGTTGTTGTTGAATTTATTGGTGTATTCAAAGTTTTTATTTGAATCTTTTTGTATTTTTCAAAGTTGAGGTTGCAATTGAATTTGTTGCTGTTTCTCATTGTTGAGGTTGTTGAATTTTTTGTTGTTTTTCAAAGTTGAGGTTGTTGTTTAATTTTTTGGTGTTTTTCATTGTTGAGGTTTTTGTTCAAACTTTTGGTGATTTTCAATGTTGAGGTTCTTGAATTTATTGGTGTTTTTCATTGTTGAGATTTTTGTTGAATTTTTTTATTGATTTTCAATGTTGAGGTTGTTGTTGAATTTTTTGGCGTGTTTCATTGTTGAGGATTCTGTTGAATCTGTTGGTGTTTTTGAATGTCGAGGTTGTTGATGAATTTTTTGGTGTTTTTCTTGGTTGAGGTTTTTGTTGAATTTGTTGGTGTTTTTCATTGTTGAGGTTGTTGTTGAATTTGTTGGTGATTTTCAATGTTGAGGTTGTTGTTGAATTTATTGGTGTATTCAATGTTTTTATTTGAATCTTTTTGCATTTTTCAAAGTTGAGGTTGTAGTTGAATTTGTTGTTGTTTCTCATTGTTGAGGTTGTTGAATTTTTTGGTGTTTTTCAAAGTTGAGGTTGTTGTTGAATTTTTTGGTGTTTTTCAATGTTGAGGTTGTGTTTGAATTTGTTGGTGTTTTTCCATGTTGAGGTTTTTGAATTTGTTGGTGTTTTTCAAAGTTGAGGTTGTTGTTGAATTTGTTGGTGATTTTTAATGTTGAGTTTGTTGTTGAATTTTTTGGTGGTTTTCATTTTTGAGGTTGTTGTTGAAATTTTTGGTGTTTTTCATTGTTGAGGTTTTTGTTGAATTTTTTGGTCTTTTTGAATGTTGAGGTTGTTGATGAACTTTTTGATGTTTTTCATTGTTGAGGTTTTTGTTGAATTTGTTTGTGATTTTCAATGTTGTGGTTGTTGTTGAATTTATTGGTGTATTCATTGTTTTTATTTGAATCTTTTTGCATTTTTCAAAGTTGAGGTTGCAATTGAATTTGTTGTTGTTTCTCATTGTTGAGGTTGTTGAATTTTTTGGTGTTTTTCAAAGTTGAGGTTGTTGTTGAATTTTTTGGTGTTTTTCATTGTTGAGGTTTTTGTTCAATTTTTTGGTGATTTTAAATGTTGAGGTTGTTGAATTTATTGGTTTGTTTCATTGATGATGATTCAGTTGAATTTGTTGGTGTTTTTGAATGTTGAGGCTGTTGATGAATTTTTTGGTGTTTTTCATGGTTGAGGTTTTTGTTGAATTTGTTGGTGTTTTTCATAGTTGAGGTTGTTGTTGAATTTGTTGGTGATTTTCAATGTTGAGGCTGTGTTTGAATTTGTTGGTGTTTTTCGATGTTGAGGTTTTTGAATTTGTTGGTGTTTTTCAAAGTTGAGGTTGTTGTTGAATTTGTTGGTGATTTTTAATGTTGAGTTTGTTGTTGAATTTTTTGGTGGTTTTCATTTTTGAGGTTGTTGTTGAAATTTTTGGTGTTTTTCATTGTTGAGGTTTTTGTTGAATTTTTTGGTCTTTTTGAATGTTGAGGTTGTTGATGAACTTTTTGATGTTTTTCATTGTTGAGGTTTTTGTTGAACTTGTTGGTGATTTTCAATGTTGAGGTTGTTGTTGAATTTATTGGTGTATTCAATGTTTTTATTTGAATCTTTTTGTATTTTTCAAAGTTGAGGTTGCAATTGAATTTGTTGTTGTTTCTCATTGTTGAGGTTGTTGAATTTTTTGGTGTTTATCATTGTTGAGGTTTTTGTTCAATTTTTTGTTGTTTTTGAATGTTGAGGTTGTTGATGAATGTTTTGGTGTTTTTCTTTGTTGAGGTTTTTGTTCAATTTGTTGTTGTATTTCATTGTTGAGGTTGTTGTTGAATTTGTTGGTGATTTTCAATGTTGAGGTTGTGGTTGAATTTGTTGGTGTTTTTCCATGTTGAGGCTTTTGAATTTGTTGGTGTTTTTCAAAGTTGAGGTTGTTGTTGAATTTGTTGGTGATTTTCAATGTTGAGTTTGTTGTTGAATTTTTTGGTGTTTTTCATTGTTGAGGTTGTTGTTGAAATTGTTGGAGTTTTTCAATGTTGAGGTTGTTGTTGAATCTTTTTGTATTTTTCAAAGTTGAGGTTGCAGTTGAATTTGTTGCTGTTTCTCAATGTTGAGGTTGTTGAATTTTCTGGTGTTTTTCAAAGTTGAGTTTGTTGTTGAATTTTTAGATGTTAATCATTGCTGAGGTTGTTGTTGAATTTGTTGGTGATTTTCAATGTTGAGGTTGTGTTTGAATTTGTTGGTGTTTTTCCATGTTGAGGTTTTTGAATTTGTTGGTGTTTTTCAAAGTTGAGGTTGTTGTTGAATTTGTTGGTGAATTTCAATATTGAGTTTGTTGTTGAATTTATTGGTGTTTTTCATTGTTGAGGTTGTTGTTGAAATTTTTGGTGTTTTTCTTTGTTGAGGTTTTTGTTGAATTTTTTGGTGTTTTTGGATGTTGAGGATGTTGATGAACTTTTTGATGTTTTCCGTTGTTGAGGATTTTGTTGAATTTGTTGGTGATTTTCAATGTTGAGGTTTTTTTTGAATTTATTGGTGTATTCAATGTTTTTATTTGAATCTTTTTGTATTTTTCAAAGTTGAGGTTGCAATTGAATTTGTTGCTGTTTCTCATTGTTGATGCTGTTGAATTTTTTGGTGTTTTTCAAAGTTGAGGTGGCTTTTGATTTTTTTGGTGTTTTTCATTGTTGAGGTTTTTGTTCAATGTTTTGGTGATTTTCAATGTTGAGATTGTTGAATTTATTGGTGTTTTTCATTGTTGAGGTTTTTGTTGAATTTGTTGGTGATTTTCAATGTTGAGGTCGTTGTTGAATTTTTTGGTGTTTTTCATTGGTGAGGATCCTGTTGAATCTGTTGGTCTTCTTGAATGTTGAGGTTGTAGATGAATTTTTTTGTGTTTTTCTTGGTTGAGATTTTTGTTGAATTTGTTGGTGTTTTTCATTGTTGAGGTTGTTGTTGCATTTGTTGGTGATTTTCAATGTTGAGGTTGTGGTTGAATTTGTTGTTTGTTTTTCAAAGTTGAGGTTGTTGTTGAATATGTTGGTGATTTTCAATGTTGAGTTTGTTGTTGAATTTGTTGGTGTTTTTCATTGTTGAGGTTGTTGTTGAATTTGTTGGTGATTTTCAATGTTGAGGTTGTGGTTGAATTTGTTGTTTGTTTTTCAAAGTTGAGGTTGTTGTTGAATATGTTGGTGATTTTCAATGTTGAGGTTGTTGTTGAATTTTTTGGTGTTTTTCATTGTTGAGGTTTTTGTTGAATTTGTTGGTGATTTTCAATGTTGAGTTTCTTGTTGAATTTTTTGGTGTTTTTCATTGTTGAGGTTGTTGTTGAACTTGTTGGAGTTTTTCAATGTTGAGGTTGTTGTTGAATTTTTTGGAGATTTTCAATGTTGAGTTTGTTGTTGAATTTGTTGGTGTTTTTCAATGTTGAGGTTGTTGAATTTGTTGGTATTTTTCAAAGTTGACGTTGTTGTTGAATTTTTTGGTGTTTTTAATTGTTGAGGTTTTTGTTGAATTTGTTGGTGTTTTTCATTGTTGTGGTTGTTGTTGTTGAATTTTTGATGTTTTTCATTGTTGAGGTTTTTTGTTAAATCTGTTGGTGATTTTCAATATTGAGGTTGTTGTTGAATTTGTTGGTGTTTTTCATTGTTGTGGTTGTTGTTGTTGAATTTTTGATGTTTTTCATTGTTGAGGTTGTTGTTAAATTTGTTGGTGATTTTCAATTTTGAGGTTGTTGTTGAATTTGCTGGTGTTATCAATTTTTATTTTGATGAACCTTTTTGTATTTTTAAAAGTTGAGGTTGTTGTTGAATTTGTTGGTGTTTTTCCATATAGAGGTTGTAGTTGAATTTGTTGGTGTTTTTCCATGTTGAGGTTTTTGAATTTGTTGGTCTTTTTCAAAGTTGAGGTTGTTGTTGAATTTTTTGATGATTTTCACTGTTGAGGTTGTTGAACTTGTTGGTATTTTTCAAAGTTGACGTTTTTGTTGAATTTTTTGGTTTTTTTAATTGTTGTGGTTGTTGTTGTTGAATTTTTTGATGTTTTTAATTGTTGATGTTGTTGTTAAATTTGTTGGTGATTTTCAATATTGAGGTTGTGGTTGAATTTGTTGGTGTTATCAATTTTGATTTTGTTGAAACGTTTTGTATTTTTAAAAGTTGAGGTTGTTGTTGAATTTGATGATGTTTTTCAATGTTTAGGTTGTTGAATTTGCTGGTGTTTTTCAAAGCTGCGTTTTTTGTTGAATTTTTGGTGTTTTTCAATGTTGAGGTTGTTGAATTTATTGGTGATATCAATGGTTTTTTTTAAACCTTTTTTGTATTTAACAAAGTTGAGGTTGCAGTTGAATTTCTTGGTGTTTTTCAATGTTGAGGTTGTTGAATTTTTTGGTGTTTTTCAATGTTGAGGTTTTTGTTGAATTTTTTGGTGTTTTTGAATGTTGAGGTTGTTGATGAATTTTTTGGTGTTTTTCATTGTTGAGGTTTTTGCTGAATTTGTTGGTGATTTTCAATGTTGAGGTTGTTGTTGAAATTATTGGTGTATTCAATGTTTTTATTTGAATCTTTATGTATTTTTCAAACCTTAGGTTGCAGTTGAATTTGTTGCTGTTTCTCAATGTTGAGCTTGTTGAATTTTTTGGTGTTATTCAAAGTTGAGGCTGTTGTTGAATTTTTTGATGTTTTTCATTGCTGAGGTTGTTGTTGAATTAGTTGATGATTTTCAATGTTGAGGTTGTTGAATTTATTGGTGTTATCAATGGTTTTTTTTGATATTTTTTTCAAAGTTGAGGTTGCAGTTGAATTTCTTTCTGTTTTTCAATGTTGAGGTTGTTGAAGTTGTTGGTGTTTTTCAAAGTTGAGGTTGTTGTTGAATTTTTTGGTGTTCTTCATTGTTGAGGTTTTTGTTGAATTTATTGGTGTTTTTGAATGTTGAGGTTGTTGATGAATTTTTCGGTGTTTTTCATTGTTGAGGTTTTTGTTGAATTTGTTGGTGATTTTCAATGTTGAGGTTGTTGGTGAATTTTTTGATGTTTCTCATTGTTGAGGTTTCTGTTGAATTTGTTGGTGTTTTTGAATGCTGAGGATGTTGGTGAATTTTTTGGTGCTTTTCATTGCGGAGGTTTTTGTTGAATTTGTTGGTGTTTTTCACTGTTGAGGTTGTTGTTGAATTTGTTGGTGATTTTCAATATTGAGGTTGTGGTTGAATTTGTTGGTAGTTTTCCATGTTGAGGTTTTTGAATTTGTTGGTGTTTTTCAAAGTTGAGGTTGTTTTTGTATTTTTTGATGTTTTTCATTGTTGAGGTTGTTGTTGAATTTTATGTGATTTTCAATGTTGAGAATGTTGTTGAATTTGTTGGTGTTTTTCAATGTTGAGGTTGTTGTTGAATTTCTTGGTGTTTTTGAATGTTGAGGTTGTTGTTGAATTGTTTGGTGTATTCATTGGTGTGGTTGTTGTTTTTGAATTTTTGATGTTTATCATTGTTGAGGTTGTTGTTGAATTTGTTGGTGTTATCAATTTTTATTTTGTTTAACCTTTTTGTATTTTTTAAAGTTGAGGTTGTTGTTGAATTTGTTGGTGTTTTTCTCTGTTGAGGTTGTTGAATTTGTTGGTGTTTTTCAAATTGAGGTTGTTGTTGAATTTTTTGGTGTTTTTCATTGTTGAGGTTTTTTTTGAATTTGTTGGTGTTTTTCATTGTTGAGGTTGTTGTTGAATGTGTTGGTGTTTTTCCATGTTGACGGTTTTGTATTTGTTGGTGTTTTTCAAAGTTGAGGTTGTTGTTGATAATTTGGTGTTTTTCAATTTTGAGGTTGTTGTTGAATTTTTTTGTGATTTTCAATATTGAGATTGTTGTTGAATTTATTGGTGTATTCAATGTCTTTTTTTGAATCTTTTTGTATTTTTCAAAGTTGAGGTTGCAGTTGAAGTTGTTGCTGTTTCTCAATTTTGAGGTTGTTGAATTTTTCGGTGTTTTTCAAAGTTGAGGTTGTTGTTGAATTTTTTGATGTTTTTCATTGTTGAAGATTCTGTTGAATTTGTTCGTGTTTTTGAATGTTGAGGTTGTTGATGAATTTTTTTTGTTTTTCATGGTTGAGGTTTTTGTTGAATTTGTTGGTGTTTTTCATTGTTGAGGTTGTTGTTGAATTCGTTGGTGATTTTCAATGTTGAGGTTGTGGTTGAACTTGTTGGTGTTTTTCATTGTTGAGTTTGTCATTGAATTTGTTGGTGTTTTTCCATGTTGAGTTTTTTGAATTTGTTGGTGTTTTTCAAAGTTGAGTTTGTTGTTGAATTTGTTGGTGATTTTCAATGTTGAGTTTGTTGTTGAATTTGTTGGTGTTTTTCACTGTTGAGGTTGTTGAACTTGTTGGTATTTTTCAAAGTTGACGTTTTTGTTGAATTTTTTGGTTTTTTTAATTGTTGAGGTTTTTGTTGAATTTGTTAGTGTTTTTGAATGTTGAGGTTGTTGATGAATTTTTTGATGTTTTTCATTGACGAGGTTGTTGTTGAATTTGTTGGTGTTTTTGAATGTTGAGGTTGTTGTTGAATTGTTTGGTGTTTATCATTGTTGTGGTTGTTGTTGTTGTTGAATTTTTTGATGTTTTTAATTGTTGATGTTGTTGTTAAATTTGTTGGTGATTTTCAATATTGAGGTTGTGGTTGAATTTGTTGGTGTTATCAATTTTGATTTTGATGAAACGTTTTGTATTTTTAAAAGTTGAGGTTGTTGTTGAATTTGATGATGTTTTTCCATGTTTAGGTTGTTGAATTTGCTGGTGTTTTTCAAAGCTGCGTTTGTTGTTGAATTTTTGGTGTTTTTCAATGTTGAGGTTGTTGAATTTATTGGTGATATCAATGGTTTTTTTAAATCTTTTTTGTATTTAACAAAGTTGAGGTTGCAGTTGAATTTCTTGGTGTTTTTCAATGTTGAGGTTGTTGAATTTTTTGGTGTTTTTCAATGTTGAGGTTTTTGTTGAATTTTTTGGTTTTTTTGAATGTTGAGGTTGTTGATGAATTTTTTGGTGTTTTTCATTGTTGAGGTTTTTGCTTAATTTGTTGGTGATTTTCAATATTGAGGTTGTTGTTGAAATTATTGGTGTATTCAATGTTTTTATTTGAATCTTTATATATTTTTCAAACCTTAGGTTGCAGTTGAATTTGTTGCTGTTTCTCAATGTTGAGCTTGTTGAATTTTTTGGTGTTATTCAAAGTTGAGGCTGTTGTTGAATTTTTTGATGTTTTTCATTGCTGAGGTTGTTGTTGAATTAGTTGATGATTTTCAATGTTGAGGTTGTTGAATTTATTGGTGTTATCAATGGTTTTTTTTGATATTTTTTGTATTTTTCAAAGTTGAGGTTGCAGTTGAATTTGTTGCTGTTTTACAATGTTGAGGTTGTTGAAGTTGTTGTTGTTTTTCAAAGTTGAGGTTGTCGTTGAATTTTTTGATGTTTTTCATTGTTGAGGTTTTTGTTGAATTATTTGGTGTTTTTGAATGTTGAGGTTGTTGATGAATTTTTTTGTGTTTTTCATTGTTCAGGTTTTTGTTGAATTTGTTGGTGATTTTCAATGTGGAGGTTGTTGTTGAATTTTTTGATGTTTCTCATTGTTGAGGTTTCTGCTGAATTTGTTGGTGTTTTTGAACGTTGAGGTTGTTGGTGAATTTTTTGGTGTTTTTCATTGCGGAGGTTTTTGTTGAATTTGTTGGTGTTTTTCACTCTAGAGGTTGCTGTTGAATTTGTTGGTGATTTTCAATATTGAGGTTGTGGTTGAATTTGTTGGTATTTTTCCATGTTGAGGTTTTTGAATTTGTTGGTGTTTTTCAAAGTTGAGGTTGTTGTAGAATTTGTTGGTGATTTTCAATGTTGAGTTTGTTTTTGTATTTTTTGGTGTTTTTCATTGTTGAGGTTTTTGTTGAATTTTATGTGATTTTCAATGTTGAGAATGTTGTTGAATTTGTTGGTGTTTTTCAATGTTGAGGTTGTTGTTGAATTTCTTGGTTTTTTTGAATGTTGAGGTTGTTGTTGAATTGTTTGGTGTTTTTCATTGGTGTGGTTGTTGTTTTTGAATTGTTGATGTTTTTCATTGTTGAGGTTGTTGTTAAATTTGTTGGTGATTTTCAAGATTGAGGTTGTTGTTGAATTTGTTGGAGTTTTTCAATGTTGAGGTTGTTGTTGATTTTTTTGGTTTTTTTCATTGTTGAGGTTTTTTTTGAATTTCTTGTTGTTTTTGACTGTTGAGTTTGTTGTTGAATTATTGTGTGTTTTTCATTGCAGAGGTTGTTATTGAATTTGTGGCTGTTTTTGATTGCTGAGGTTGTTGTTGAATTTGTTGGTGTTTTTCACTGTTGAGGTTGTTGAACTTGTTGGTATTTTTCAAAGTTGACGTTTTTGTTGAATTTTTTGGTTTTTTTAATTGTTGAGGTTTTTTTGAATTTGTTAGTGTTTTTGAATGTTGAGGTTGTTGATGAATTTTTTGATGATTTTCATTGACGAGGTTGTTTTTAAATTTGTTGGTGTTTTTGAATGTTGAGGTTGTTGTTGAATTGTTTAGTGTTTTTCATTGTTGTGGTTGTTGTTGTTGAATTTTTTGATGTTTTTCAATGTTGATGTTGTTGTTAAATTTGTTGGTGATTTTCAATATTGAGGTTGTGGTTGAATTTGTTGGTGTTATCAATTTTGATTTTGTTGAAACGTTTTGTATTTTTAAAAGTTGAGGTTGTTGTTGAATTTGATGATGTTTTTCAATGTTTAGGTTGTTGAATTTGCTGGTGTTTTTCAAAGCTGCGTTTGTTGTTGAATTTTTGGTGTTTTTCAATGTTGAGGTTGTTGAATTTACAGGTGTTATCAATGGTTTTTTTTTAATATTTTTTGTATTTAACAAAGTTGAGGTTGCAGTTGAATTTCTTGGTGTTATTCAATGTTGAGGTTGTTGAATTTTTTGGTGTTTTTCAATGTTGAGGTTTTTGTTGAATTTTTTGGTGTTTTTGAATGTTCAGGTTGTTGATGAATTTTTTGGTGTTTTCATTGTTGAGGTTTTTGTTGAATTTGTTGGTGATTTTCAATGTTGAGGTTGTTGTTGAAATTATTGGTGTATTCAATGTTTTTATTTGAATCTTTATGTATTTTTCAAATCTTAGGTTGCAGTTGAATTTGTTGCTGTTTCTCAATGTTGAGCTTGTTGAATTTTTTGGTTTTATTCAAAGTTGAGGCTGTTGTTGAATTTTTTGATGTTTTTCATTGCTGAGGTTGTTGTTGAATTAGTTGATGATTTTCAATGTTGAGGTTGTTGAATTTATTGGTGTTATCAATGGTATTTTTTGATATTTTTTGTATTTTTCAAAGTTGAGGTTGCAGTTGAATTTGTTGCTATTTTACAATGTTGAGGTTGTTGAAGTTGTTGGTGTTTTTCAAAGTTGAGGTTGTTGTTGAATTTTTTGATGTTTTTCATTGTTGAGGTTTTTGGTTAATTATTTGGTGTTCTTGAATGATGAGGTTGTTGATGAATTTTTTTGTGTTTTTCATTGTTGAGGTTTTTGTTGAATTTGTTGGTGATTTTCAATGTTGAGGTTGTTGTTGAATTTTTTGATGTTTCTCATTGTTGATGTTGTTGTTGATTTTGTTGGTGCTTTTGAATGTTGAGGTTGTTGGTGAATTTTTTGGTGCTTTTCATTGCGGAGGTTTTGTTGAATTTGTTGGTGTTTTTCACTGTTGAGGTTGTTGTTGAATTTGTTGGTGATTTTCAATGTTGAGGTTGTTGTTGAATTTTTTGATGTTTCTCATTGTTGAGGTTTCTGCTGAATTTGTTGGTGTTTTTGAACGTTGAGGTTGTTGGTGAATTTTTTGGTGTTTTTCATTGCGGAGGTTTTTGTTGAATTTGTTGGTGTTTTTCACTGTTGAGGTTGTTGTTGAATTTGTTGGTGATTTACAATGTTGAGGTTGTGGTTGAATTTTTTGGTGATTTTCAATGTTGAGTTTGTTGTTGAATTTGTTGGTGTTTTTCAATGTTGAGGTTGTTGAAGTTGTTGTTGTTTTTCAAAGTTGAGGTTGTTGTTGAATTTTTTGGAGTTTTTCATTGTTGAGGTTTTTGTTGAATTATTTGGTGTTTTTGAATGTTGAGGTTGTTGATGAATTTTTTTGTGTTTTTCATTGTTGAGGTTTTTGTTGAATTTGTTGGTGATTTTCAATGTTGAGGTTGTTGTTGAATTTTTTGGTGTTTCTCATTGTTGAGGTTTCTGTTGAATTTGTTGGTGTTTTTGAATGTTGAGGTTGTTGGTGAATTTTTTGGCGTTTTTCTTGGTTGAGATTTTTGTTGAATTTGTTGGTGTTTTTCACTGTTGAGGCTGCTGTTGAATTTGTTGGTGATTTTAAATATTGAGGTTGTGGTTGAATTTGTTGGTGTTTTTAAACGTTGAGGTTTTTGAATTTGTTGGTGTTTTTCAAAGTTGAGGCTGTTGTTGAATTTGTTGTTGATTTTCAATGTTGAGTTTGTTTTTGAATTTTTTGGTGTTTTTCACTGTTGAGGTTGTTGTTGAAATTGTTGGAGTTTTTCAATGTTGAGGTTGATGTTGAATTGTTTGGTGTTTTTCATTGTTGTGGTTGTTGTTGTTGAATTTTTGATGTTTTTCATTGTTGGGGTTGTTGTTAAATTTGTTGGTGATTTTCACTGTTGAGGTTGTTGTTGAATTTGTTGGTGATTTTCAATATTGAGGTTGTGGTTGAATTTGTTGGTATTTTTCCATGTTGAGGTTTTTGAATTTGTTGGTGTTTTTCAAAGTTGAGGTTGTTGTAGAATTTGTTGGTGATTTTCAATGTTGAGTTTGTTTTTGTATTTTTTGGTGTTTTTCATTGTTGAGGTTTTTGTTGAATTTTATGTGATTTTCAATGTTGAGAATGTTGTTGAATTTGTTGGTGTTTTTCAATGTTGAGGTTGTTGTTGAATTTTTTGGTGTTTTTGAATGTTGAGGTTGTTGTTGAATTGTTTGGTGTTTTTCATTGGTGTGGTTGTTGTTTTTGAATTTTTGATGTTTTTCATTGTTGAGGTTTTTTTTGAATTTGTTGGTGTTTTTCATTGTTGAGGTTGTTGTTGAATTTGTTGGTGTTTTTCTATGTTGACGGTTTTGAATTTGTTAGTGTTTTTCAAAGTTGAGGTTGTTGTTGATAATGTGGTGTTTTTCAATTTTGAGATTGTTGTTGAATTTTTTTGTGATTTTCAATATTGAGATTGTTGTTGAATTTATTGGTGTATTCAATGTCTTTTTTTGAATCTTTTTGAATTTTTCAAAGTTGAGGTTGCAGTTGAATTTGTTGCTGTTTCTCAATGTTGAGGTTGTTGAATTTTTTGGTGTTTTTCAAAGTTGAGGTTGTTGTTGAGTGTTTAGATGTTTTTCATTGCTGATGTTGTTGTTGAACTTGTTGGTGATTTACAATGTTGAGGTTGTTGAATTTATTGGTGTTATCAATGGTTTTTTTTGATCTTTCATGTATTTTTCAAAGTTAAGGTTGCAGTTGAATTTGTTGATGTTTTTCCATGTTGAGGTGCTTGTAGTTGTTGGTGTTTTTCAAGGTTGAGGTTGTTATTGAATTTTTTGGGGTTTTTCATTGTTGAGGTTTTTGTTGAATTTTTTGGTGTTTTTGAATGTTGAGTTTGTTACTGAATTTTTTTGGTGTTTTTCATTGTTGAGGTTTATGTTGAATTTGTTGGTGATTTTCAATGTTGAGGTTGTTGTTGAATTTATTGGTGTATTCAATGCTTTTTTTTTAATCTTTTTGTATTTTTCAAAGTTGAGGTTGCAGTTGAATTTGTTGCTGTTTCTCAATGTTGAGCTTGTTGATTTTTTTGGTGTTTTTCAAAGTTGAGGTTGTTGTTACATTTTTTGATGTTTTTCATTGCTGAGGTTGTTGTTGAATTTGTTGGTGATTTTCAATGTTGATTTTGTTGAATTTATTCGTGTTTTCAATGGTTTTTATTGTTTTTTTTGTATTTCTCAAAGTTGAGGTTGCAGTTGAATTTGTTGGTGTTCTTCAATGTTGAGGTTGTTGAAGTTGTTGGTGTTTTTCAAAGTTGAGGTTGTTGAATTTTTTGGTGTTTTTCATTGTTGAGGTTTTTGTTGAATTATTTGGTGTTTTTGAATGTTGAGGTTGTTGATGAATTTTTTAGTGTTTTTCATTGTTGATGTTTTTGTTGATTTTTTTGGTGATTTTCAATGTTGAGTTTCTTGTTGAATTTTTTGGTGTTTTTCTTTGTTGAGGTTGTTGTTTAACTTGGTAGAGATTTTCAATGTTGAGGTTGTTGTTGAATTTTTTGGAGATTTTCAATGTTGAGTTTGTTGTTGAATTTGTTGGTGTTTTTCAATGTTGAGATTGTTGAAGTTGTTGTTGTTTTTCAAAGTTGAGGTTGTTGTAGAATTTTTGGTGTTTTTCATTGTTGAGGTTTTTGTTGATTTTTTTGGTGATTTTCAATGTTGAGTTTCTTGTTGAATTTTTTGGTGTTTTTCTTCGTTGAGGTTGTTGTTTAACTTGTTGGAGTTTTTCATTGTTGAGGTTTATGTTGAATTTGTTGGTGATTTTGAATGTTGAGGTTGTTGATGAATTTTTTGGTGTTTTTCATTTTTGATGTTTTTGTTGATTTTTTTGGTGATTTTCAATGTTGAGTTTCTTGTTGAATTTTTTGGTGTTTTTCTATGTTGAGGTTGTTGTTTAACTTGTTGGAGTTTTTCAATGTTGAGGTTGTTGTTCAATTTTTTGCTGAATTTCAATGTTGAGTTTGTTGTTGAATTTGTTGGTGTTTTTCAATGTTGAGATTGTTGTTAAATTTGTTGGTGATTTTCAATATTGAGGTTGTTGTTGAATTTTTTGGTGTTATCAATTTTTATTTTGTTGAACCGTTTTGTATTTTTTAAAGTTGAAGTTGTTGTTGAATTTGTTGGTGTTTTTCAATGTTGAGGTTGTTGAATTTGATGGTGTTTTTCAAATTGTGGTTGTTCTTGAATTTTTTGGTGTTTTTCATTGTTGGGGTTTTTTTTGAATTTTTTGGTGTTTTTCATTGTTGAGGTTTTTGTTGAATTTGTTGTTGTTTTTCCAAGTTGAGGGTTTTGAATTTGTTGGTGTTTTTCAAATTTGAGGTTGTTGTTGATAATTTGGTGTTTTTCAATGTTGAGGTAGTTGTTGAATTTTTTTGTGATTTTCAATATTGAGATTGTTGTTGAATTTATTGGTGTATTCTATGTCTTTTTTTGAATCTTTTTGTATTTTTCAAAGTTGAGGTTGAAGTGGAATTTGTTGCTGTTTCTCAATGTTGAGCTTGTTGAATTTTTTGGTGTTTTTCAAAGTTGAGGTTGTTGTTACATTTTTTGATGTTTTTCATTGCTGAGGTTGTTGTTGAATTTGTTCGTGATTTTCAATGTTGATATTGTTGAATTTATTGGTGTTTTCAATGGTTTTTATATTTTTTTTTGTATTTATCAAAGTTGAGGTTGCAGTTGAATTTGTTGGTGTTCTTCAATGTTGAGGTTGTTGAAGCTGTTGGTGTTTTTCATTGTTGAGGTTTTTGTTGAATTATTTGGTGTTTTTGAATGTTGAGGTTGTTGATGAATTGTTTAGTGTTTTTCATTGTTGAGGTTTATGTTGAGTTTGTTGGTGATTTTCAATGTTGAGGTTGTTGTAGAATTTTCTGGTGTTTTTCATTGTTGAGGTTTTTGTTGTATTTGTTGGTGTTGTTGAATGTTGAGGTTGTTGATGAATTTTTTGGTGGTTTCCATTGTTGATGTTTTTGTTGATTTTGTTGGTGATTTTCAATGTTGAGTTTCTTGTTGAATATTTTGGTGTTTTTCTTTGTTGAGGTTGTTGTTTCACTTGTTGGAGTTTTTCAATGTTGAGGTTGTTGTTGAATTTTTTGGTGATTTTCAATGTTGAGTTTGTTGTTGAATTTGTTGGTGTTTTTCAATGTTGAGGTTGTTGAAGTTGTTGTTGTTTTTCAAAGTTGAGGTTGTTGTTG
Source organism: Cetorhinus maximus (assembly GCF_964194155.1). Classification (NCBI taxonomy): domain Eukaryota; kingdom Metazoa; phylum Chordata; class Chondrichthyes; order Lamniformes; family Cetorhinidae; genus Cetorhinus; species Cetorhinus maximus. Next base: position 773,860 of record NW_027596143.1, read on the forward strand.
AATTTTTTGGAGTTTTTCATTGTTGAGGTTTTGGTTGAATTATTTGGTGTTTTTGAATGTTGAGGTTGTTGATGAATTTTTTTGTGTTTTTCATTGTTGAGGTTTTTGTTGAATTTGTTGGTGATTTTCAATGTTGAGGTTGTTGTTGAATTTTTTGGTGTTTCTCATTGTTGAGGTTTCTGTTGAATTTGTTGGTGTTTTTGAATGTTTAGGTTGTTGGTGAATTTTTTGGCGTTTTTCATTGCTGAGGTTTTTGTTGAATTTGTTGGTGTTTTTCACTGTTGAGGCTGTTGTTGAATTTGTTGGTGATTTTCATTATTGAGGTTGTGGTTGAATTTGTTGGTGTTTTTAAATGTTGAGGTTTTTGAATTTGTTGTTGATTTTCAATGTTGAGTTTGTTTTTGAATTTTTTGGTGTTTTTCATTGTTGAGGACTTTGTTGAAATTGTTGGAGTTTTTCAATGTTGAGGTTTTTGTTGAATTTTTTGTGATTTTCAATGTTGAGAATGTTGTTGAATTTGTTGGTGCTTTTTAATGTTGAGGTTGTTGTTGAATTTGTTGGTGTTTTTGAATGTTGAGGTTGATGTTGAATTGTTTGGTGTTTTTCATTGTTGTGGTTGTTGTTGTTGAATTTTTGATGTTTTTCATTGTTGGGGTTGTTGTTAAATTTGTTGGTGATTTTCAATATTGAGGTTGTTGTTGAATTTTTTGGTGTTATCAATTTTTATTTTGTTGAACCGTTTTGTATTTTTTAAAGTTGAGGTTGTTGTTGATAATTTGGTGTTTTTCAATGTTGAGGTTGTTGTTGAATTTTTTTGTGATTTTCAATATTGAGATTGTTGTTGAATTTATTGGTGTATTCTATGTCTTTTTTTGAATCTTTTTGTATTTTTCAAAGTTGAGGTTGAAGTGGAATTTGTTGCTGTTTCTCAATGTTGAGCTTGTTGAATCTTTTGGTGTTTTTCAAAGTTGAGGTTGTTGTTACATTTTTTGATGTTTTTCATTGCTGAGGTTGTTGTTGAATTTGTTCGTGATTTTCAATGTTGATTTTGTTGAATTTATTGGTGTTTTCAATGGTTTTTATTTTTTTTTGTATTTATCAAAGTTGAGGTTGCAGTTGAATTTGTTGGTGTTCTTCAATGTTGAGGTTGTTGAAGCTGTTGGTGTTTTTCATTGTTGAGGTTTTTGTTGAATTATTTGGTGTTTTTGAATGTTGAGGTTGTTGATGAATTGTTTAGTGTTTTTCATTGTTGAGGTTTATGTTGAGTTTGTTGGTGATTTTCAATGTTGAGGTTGTTGTAGAATTTTTTGGTGTTTTTCATTGTTGAGGTTTTTGTTGTATTTGTTGGTGTTGTTGAATGTTGAGGTTGTTGATGAATTTTTTGGTGTTTTCCATTGATGATGTTTTTGTTGATTTTGTTGGTGATTTTCAATGTTGAGTTTCTTGTTGAATATTTTGGTGTTTTTCTTTGTTGAGGTTGTTGTTTCACTTGTTGGAGTTTTTCAATGTTGAGGTTGTTGTTGAATTTTTTGGTGATTTTCAATGTTGAGTTTGTTGTTGAATTTGTTGGTGTTTTTCAATGTTGAGGTTGTTGAAGTTGTTTTTGTTTTTCAAAGTTGAGGTTGTTGTTGAATTTTTTGGAGTTTTTCATTGTTGAGGTTTTTGTTGAATTATTTGGTGTTTTTGAATGTTGAGGTTGTTGATGAATTTTTTTGTGTTTTTCATTGTTGAGGTTTTTGTTGAATTTGTTGGTGATTTTCAATGTTGAGGTTGTTGTTGAATTTTTTGGTGTTTCTCATTGTTGAGGTTTCTGTTGAATTTGTTGGTGTTTTTGAATGTTGAGGTTGTTGGTGAATTTTTTGGCGTTTTTCATTGCTGAGGTTTTTGTTGAATTTGTTGGTGTTTTTCACTGTTGAGGCTGTTGTTGAATTTGTTGGTGATTTTAAATATTGAGGTTGTGGTTGAATTTGTTGGTGTTTTTAAACGTTGAGGTTTTTGAATTTGTTGGTGTTTTTCAAAGTTGAGGCTGTTGTTGAATTTGTTGTTGATTTTCAATGTTGAGTTTGTTTTTGAATTTTTTGGTGTTTTTCACTGTTGAGGTTGTTGTTGAAATTGTTGGAGTTTTTCAATGTTGAGGTTGATGTTGAATTGTTTGGTGTTTTTCATTGTTGTGGTTGTGGTTGTTGAATTTTTGATGTTTTTCATTGTTGGGGTTGTTGTTAAATTTGTTGGTGATTTTCACTGTTGAGGTTGTTGTTGAATTTGTTGGTGATTTTCAATATTGAGGTTGTGGTTGAATTTGTTGGTATTTTTCCATGTTGAGGTTTTTGAATTTGTTGGTGTTTTTCAAAGTTGAGGTTGTTGTAGAATTTGTTGGTGATTTTCAATGTTGAGTTTGTTTTTGTATTTTTTGGTGTTTTTCATTGTTGAGGTTTTTGTTGAATTTTATGTGATTTTCAATGTTGAGAATGTTGTTGAATTTGTTGGTGTTTTTCAATGTTGAGGTTGTTGTTGAATTTTTTGGTGTTTTTGAATGTTGAGGTTGTTGTTGAATTGTTTGGTGTTTTTCATTGGTGTGGTTGTTGTTTTTGAATTTTTGATGTTTATCATTGTTGAGGTTTTTGTTGAATTTGTTGGTGTTATCAATTTTTATTTTGTTTAACCTTTTTGTATTTTTTAAAGTTGAGGTTGTTGTTGAATTTGTTGGTGTTTTTCTCTGTTGAGGTTGTTGAATTTGTTGGTGTTTTTCAAATTGAGGTTGTTGTTGAATTTTTTGGTGTTTTTCATTGTTGAGGTTTTTTTTGAATTTGTTGGTGTTTTTCATTGTTGAGGTTGTTGTTGAATTTGTTGGTGTTTTTCTATGTTGACGGTTTTGAATTTGTTAGTGTTTTTCAAAGTTGAGGTTGTTGTTGATAATGTGGTGTTTTTCAATTTTGAGATTGTTGTTGAATTTTTTTGTGATTTTCAATATTGAGATTGTTGTTGAATTTATTGGTGTATTCAATGTCTTTTTTTGAATCTTTTTGAATTTTTCAAAGTTGAGGTTGCAGTTGAATTTGTTGCTGTTTCTCAATGTTGAGGTTGTTGAATTTTTTGGTGTTTTTCAAAGTTGAGGTTGTTGTTGAGTGTTTAGATGTTTTTCATTGCTGATGTTGTTGTTGAACTTGTTGGTGATTTACAATGTTGAGGTTGTTGAATTTATTGGTGTTATCAATGGTTTTTTTTGATCTTTCATGTATTTTTCAAAGTTAAGGTTGCAGTTGAATTTGTTGATGTTTTTCCATGTTGAGGTGCTTGTAGTTGTTGGTGTTTTTCAAGGTTGAGGTTGTTATTGAATTTTTTGGGGTTTTTCATTGTTGAGGTTTTTGTTGAATTTTTTGGTGTTTTTGAATGTTGAGTTTGTTACTGAATTTTTTTGGTGTTTTTCATTGCTGAGGTTTATGTTGAATTTGTTGGTGATTTTCAATGTTGAGGTTGTTGTTGAATTTATTGGTGTATTCAATGCTTTTTTTTGAATCTTTTTGTATTTTTCAAAGTTGAGGTTGCAGTTGAATTTGTTGCTGTTTCTCAATGTTGAGCTTGTTGATTTTTTTGGTGTTTTTCAAAGTTGAGGTTGTTGTTACATTTTTTGATGTTTTTCATTGCTGAGGTTGTTGTTGAATTTGTTGGTGATTTTCAATGTTGATTTTGTTGAATTTATTCGTGTTTTCAATGGTTTTTATTGTTTTTTTTGTATTTCTCAAAGTTGAGGTTGCAGTTGAATTTGTTGGTGTTCTTCAATGTTGAGGTTGTTGAAGTTGTTGGTGTTTTTCAAAGTTGAGGTTGTTGAATTTTTTGGTGTTTTTCATTGTTGAGGTTTTTGTTGAATTATTTGGTGTTTTTGAATGTTGAGGTTGTTGATGAATTTTTTAGTGTTTTTCATTGTTGATGTTTTTGTTGATTTTTTTGGTGATTTTCAATGTTGAGTTTCTTGTTGAATTTTTTGGTGTTTTTCTTTGTTGAGGTTGTTGTTTAACTTGGTGGAGACTTTCAATGTTGAGGTTGTTGTTGAATTTTTTGGAGATTTTCAATGTTGAGTTTGTTGTTGAATTTGTTGGTGTTTTTCAATGTTGAGATTGTTGAAGTTGTTGTTGTTTTTCAAAGTTGAGGTTGTTGTAGAATTTTTGGTGTTTTTCATTGTTGAGGTTTTTGTTGATTTTTTTGGTGATTTTCAATGTTGAGTTTCTTGTTGAATTTTTTGGTGTTTTTCTTTGTTGAGGTTGTTGTTTAACTTGTTGGAGTTTTTCATTGTTGAGGTTTATGTTGAATTTGTTGGTGATTTTGAATGTTGAGGTTGTTGATGAATTTTTTGGTGTTTTTCATTTTTGATGTTTTTGTTGATTTTTTTGGTGATTTTCAATGTTGAGTTTCTTGTTGAATTTTTTGGTGTTTTTCTATGTTGAGGTTGTTGTTTAACTTGTTGGAGTTTTTCAATGTTGAGGTTGTTGTTCAATGTTTTGCTGAATTTCAATGTTGAGTTTGTTGTTGAATTTGTTGGTGTTTTTCAATGTTGAGGTTGTTGTTAAATTTGTTGGTGATTTTCAATATTGAGGTTGTTGTTGAATTTTTTGGTGTTATCAATTTTTATTTTGTTGAACCGTTTTGTATTTTTTAAAGTTGAAGTTGTTGTTGAATTTGTTGGTGTTTTTCAATGTTGAGGTTGTTGAATTTGATGGTGTTTTTCAAATTGTGGTTGTTCTTGAATTTTTTGGTGTTTTTCATTGTTGGGGTTTTTTTTGAATTTTTTGGTGTTTTTCATTGTTGAGGTTTTTGTTGAATTTGTTGTTGTTTTTCCAAGTTGAGGGTTTTGAATTTGTTGGTGTTTTTCAAATTTGAGGTTGTTGTTGATAATTTGGTGTTTTTCAATGTTGAGGTAGTTGTTGAATTTTTTTGTGATTTTCAATATTGAGATTGTTGTTGAATTTATTGGTGTATTCTATGTCTTTTTTTGAATCTTTTTGTATTTTTCAAAGTTGAGGTTGAAGTGGAATTTGTTGCTGTTTCTCAATGTTGAGCTTGTTGAATTTTTTGGTGTTTTTCAAAGTTGAGGTTGTTGTTACATTTTTTGATGTTTTTCATTGCTGAGGTTGTTGTTGAATTTGTTCGTGATTTTCAATGTTGATATTGTTGAATTTATTGGTGTTTTCAATGGTTTTTATATTTTTTTTTGTATTTATCAAAGTTGAGGTTGCAGTTGAATTTGTTGGTGTTCTTCAATGTTGAGGTTGTTGAAGCTGTTGGTGTTTTTCATTGTTGAGGTTTTTGTTGAATTATTTGGTGTTTTTGAATGTTGAGGTTGTTGATGAATTGTTTAGTGTTTTTCATTGTTGAGGTTTATGTTGAGTTTGTTGGTGATTTTCAATGTTGAGGTTGTTGTAGAATTTTTTGGTGTTTTTCATTGTTGAGGTTTTTGTTGTATTTGTTGGTGTTGTTGAATGTTGAGGTTGTTGATGAATTTTTTGGTGTTTTCCATTGTTGATGTTTTTGTTGATTTTGTTGGTGATTTTCAATGTTGAGTTTCTTGTTGAATATTTTGGTGTTTTTCTTTGTTGAGGTTGTTGTTTCACTTGTTGGAGTTTTTCAATGTTGAGGTTGTTGTTGAATTTTTTGGTGATTTTCAATGTTGAGTTTGTTGTTGAATTTGTTGGTGTTTTTCAATGTTGAGGTTGTTGAAGTTGTTGTTGTTTTTCAAAGTTGAGGTTGTTGTTGAATTTTTTGGAGTTTTTCATTGTTGAGGTTTTGGTTGAATTATTTGGTGTTTTTGAATGTTGAGGTTGTTGATGAATTTTTTTGTGTTTTTCATTGTTGAGGTTTTTGTTGAATTTGTTGGTGATTTTCAATGTTGAGGTTGTTGTTGAATTTTTTGGTGTTTCTCATTGTTGAGGTTTCTGTTGAATTTGTTGGTGTTTTTGAATGTTTAGGTTGTTGGTGAATTTTTTGGCGTTTTTCATTGCTGAGGTTTTTGTTGAATTTGTTGGTGTTTTTCACTGTTGAGGCTGTTGTTGAATTTGTTGGTGATTTTCATTATTGAGGTTGTGGTTGAATTTGTTGGTGTTTTTAAATGTTGAGGTTTTTGAATTTGTTGTTGATTTTCAATGTTGAGTTTGTTTTTGAATTTTTTGGTGTTTTTCATTGTTGAGGACTTTGTTGAAATTGTTGGAGTTTTTCAATGTTGAGGTTTTTGTTGAATTTTTTGTGATTTTCAATGTTGAGAATGTTGTTGAATTTGTTGGTGCTTTTTAATGTTGAGGTTGTTGTTGAATTTGTTGGTGTTTTTGAATGTTGAGGTTGATGTTGAATTGTTTGGTGTTTTTCATTGTTGTGGTTGTTGTTGTTGAATTTTTGATGTTTTTCATTGTTGGGGTTGTTGTTAAATTTGTTGGTGATTTTCAATATTGAGGTTGTTGTTGAATTTTTTGGTGTTATCAATTTTTATTTTGTTGAACCGTTTTGTATTTTTTAAAGTTGAGGTTGTTGTTGAATTTGTTGGTGTTTTTCAATGTTGAGGTTGTTGAATTTGTTGGTGTTTTTCAAAGTTGAGGTTGTTGTTGATAATTTGGTGTTTTTCAATGTTGAGGTTGTTGTTGAATTTTTTTGTGATTTTCAATATTGAGATTGTTGTTGAATTTATTGGTGTATTCTATGTCTTTTTTTGAATCTTTTTGTATTTTTCAAAGTTGAGGTTGAAGTGGAATTTGTTGCTGTTTCTCAATGTTGAGCTTGTTGAATCTTTTGGTGTTTTTCAAAGTTGAGGTTGTTGTTACATTTTTTGATGTTTTTCATTGCTGAGGTTGTTGTTGAATTTGTTCGTGATTTTCAATGTTGATTTTGTTGAATTTATTGGTGTTTTCAATGGTTTTTATTTTTTTTTGTATTTATCAAAGTTGAGGTTGCAGTTGAATTTGTTGGTGTTCTTCAATGTTGAGGTTGTTGAAGCTGTTGGTGTTTTTCATTGTTGAGGTTTTTGTTGAATTATTTGGTGTTTTTGAATGTTGAGGTTGTTGATGAATTGTTTAGTGTTTTTCATTGTTGAGGTTTATGTTGAGTTTGTTGGTGATTTTCAATGTTGAGGTTGTTGTAGAATTTTTTGGTGTTTTTCATTGTTGAGGTTTATGTTGTATTTGTTGGTGTTGTTGAATGTTGAGGTTGTTGATGAATTTTTTGGTGTTTTCCATTGATGATGTTTTTGTTGATTTTGTTGGTGATTTTCAATGTTGAGTTGCTTGTTGAATATTTTGGTGTTTTTCTTTGTTGAGGTTGTTGTTTCACTTGTTGGAGTTTTTCAATGTTGAGGTTGTTGTTGAATTTTTTGGTGATTTTCAATGTTGAGTTTGTTGTTGAATTTGTTGGTGTTTTTCAATGTTGAGGTTGTTGGTGAATTTTTTGGCGTTTTTCTTGGTTGAGATTTTTGTTGAATTTGTTGGTGTTTTTCACTGTTGAGGCTGTTGTTGAATTTGTTGGTGATTTTAAATATTGAGGTTGTGGTTGAATTTGTTGGTGTTTTTAAACGTTGAGGTTTTTGAATTTGTTGGTGTTTTTCAAAGTTGAGGCTGTTGTTGAATTTGTTGTTGATTTTCAATGTTGAGTTTGTTTTTGAATTTTTTGGTGTTTTTCACTGTTGAGGTTGTTGTTGAAATTGTTGGAGTTTTTCAATGTTGAGGTTGATGTTGAATTGTTTGGTGTTTTTCATTGTTGTGGTTGTTGTTGTTGAATTTTTGATGTTTTTCATTGTTGGGGTTGTTGTTAAATTTGTTGGTGATTTTCACTGTTGAGGTTGTTGTTGAATTTGTTGGTGATTTTCAATATTGAGGTTGTGGTTGAATTTGTTGGTATTTTTCCATGTTGAGGTTTTTGAATTTGTTGGTGTTTTTCAAAGTTGAGGTTGTTGTAGAATTTGTTGGTGATTTTCAATGTTGAGTTTGTTTTTGTATTTTTTGGTGTTTTTCATTGTTGAGGTTTTTGTTGAATTTTATGTGATTTTCAATGTTGAGAATGTTGTTGAATTTGTTGGTGTTTTTCAATGTTGAGGTTGTTGTTGAATTTTTTGGTGTTTTTGAATGTTGAGGTTGTTGTTGAATTGTTTGGTGTTTTTCATTGGTGTGGTTGTTGTTTTTGAATTTTTGATGTTTATCATTGTTGAGGTTTTTGTTGAATTTGTTGGTGTTATCAATTTTTATTTTGTTTAACCTTTTTGTATTTTTTAAAGTTGAGGTTGTTGTTGAATTTGTTGGTGTTTTTCTCTGTTGAGGTTGTTGAATTTGTTGGTGTTTTTCAAATTGAGGTTGTTGTTGAATTTTTTGGTGTTTTTCATTGTTGAGGTTTTTTTTGAATTTGTTGGTGTTTTTCATTGTTGAGGTTGTTGTTGAATTTGTTGGTGTTTTTCTATGTTGACGGTTTTGAATTTGTTAGTGTTTTTCAAAGTTGAGGTTGTTGTTGATAATGTGGTGTTTTTCAATTTTGAGATTGTTGTTGAATTTTTTTGTGATTTTCAATATTGAGATTGTTGTTGAATTTATTGGTGTATTCAATGTCTTTTTTTGAATCTTTTTGAATTTTTCAAAGTTGAGGTTGCAGTTGAATTTGTTGCTGTTTCTCAATGTTGAGGTTGTTGAATTTTTTGGTGTTTTTCAAAGTTGAGGTTGTTGTTGAGTGTTTAGATGTTTTTCATTGCTGATGTTGTTGTTGAACTTGTTGGTGATTTACAATGTTGAGGTTGTTGAATTTATTGGTGTTATCAATGGTTTTTTTTGATCTTTCATGTATTTTTCAAAGTTAAGGTTGCAGTTGAATTTGTTGATGTTTTTCCATGTTGAGGTGCTTGTAGTTGTTGGTGTTTTTCAAGGTTGAGGTTGTTATTGAATTTTTTGGTGTTTTTCATTGTTGAGGTTTTTGTTGAATTTTTTGGTGTTTTTGAATGTTGAGTTTGTTACTGAATTTTTTTGGTGTTTTTCATTGTTGAGGTTTATGTTGAATTTGTTGGTGATTTTCAATGTTGAGGTTGTTGTTGAATTTATTGGTGTATTCAATGCTTTTTTTTGAATCTTTTTGTATTTTTCAAAGTTGAGGTTGCAGTTGAATTTGTTGCTGTTTCTCAATGTTGAGCTTGTTGATTTTTTTGGTGTTTTTCAAAGTTGAGGTTGTTGTTACATTTTTTGATGTTTTTCATTGCTGAGGTTGTTGTTGAATTTGTTGGTGATTTTCAATGTTGATTTTGTTGAATTTATTCGTGTTTTCAATGGTTTTTATTGTTTTTTTTGTATTTCTCAAAGTTGAGGTTGCAGTTGAATTTGTTGGTGTTCTTCAATGTTGAGGTTGTTGAAGTTGTTGGTGTTTTTCAAAGTTGAGGTTGTTGAATTTTTTGGTGTTTTTCATTGTTGAGGTTTTTGTTGAATTATTTGGTGTTTTTGAATGTTGAGGTTGTTGATGAATTTTTTAGTGTTTTTCATTGTTGATGTTTTTGTTGATTTTTTTGGTGATTTTCAATGTTGAGTTTCTTGTTGAATTTTTTGGTGTTTTTCTTTGTTGAGGTTGTTGTTTAACTTGGTGGAGATTTTCAATGTTGAGGTTGTTGTTGAATTTTTTGGAGATTTTCAATGTTGAGTTTGTTGTTGAATTTGTTGGTGTTTTTCAATGTTGAGATTGTTGAAGTTGTTGTTGTTTTTCAAAGTTGAGGTTGTTGTAGAATTTTTGGTGTTTTTCATTGTTGAGGTTTTTGTTGATTTTTTTTGGTGATTTTCAATGTTGAGTTTCTTGTTGAATTTTTTGGTGTTTTTCTTTGTTGAGGTTGTTGTGTAACTTGTTGGAGCTTTTCATTGTTGAGGTTTATGTTGAATTTGTTGGTGATTTTGAATGTTGAGGTTGTTGATGAATTTTTTGGTGTTTTTCATTTTTGATGTTTTTGTTGATTTTTTTGGTGATTTTCAATGTTGAGTTTCTTGTTGAATTTTTTGGTGTTTTTCTATGTTGAGGTTGTTGTTTAACTTGTTGGAGTTTTTCAATGTTGAGGTTGTTGTTCAATTTTTTGCTGAATTTCAATGTTGAGTTTGTTGTTGAATTTGTTGGTGTTTTTCAATGTTGAGGTTGTTGTTAAATTTGTTGGTGATTTTCAATATTGAGGTTGTTGTTGAATTTTTTGGTGTTATCAATTTTTATTTTGTTGAACCGTTTTGTATTTTTTAAAGTTGAAGTTGTTGTTGAATTTGTTGGTGTTTTTCAATGTTGAGGTTGTTGAATTTGATGGTGTTTTTCAAATTGTGGTTGTTCTTGAATTTTTTGGTGTTTTTCATTGTTGGGGTTTTTTTTGAATTTTTTGGTGTTTTTCATTGTTGAGGTTTTTGTTGAATTTGTTGTTGTTTTTCCAAGTTGAGGGTTTTGAATTTGTTGGTGTTTTTCAAATTTGAGGTTGTTGTTGATAATTTGGTGTTTTTCAATGTTGAGGTAGTTGTTGAATTTTTTTGTGATTTTCAATATTGAGATTGTTGTTGAATTTATTGGTGTATTCTATGTCTTTTTTTGAATCTTTTTGTATTTTTCAAAGTTGAGGTTGAAGTGGAATTTGTTGCTGTTTCTCAATGTTGAGCTTGTTGAATTTTTTGGTGTTTTTCAAAGTTGATGTTGTTGTTACATTTTTTGATGTTTTTCATTGCTGAGGTTGTTGTTGAATTTGTTCGTGATTTTCAATGTTGATATTGTTGAATTTATTGGTGTTTTCAATGGTTTTTATATTTTTTTTTGTATTTATCAAAGTTGAGGTTGCAGTTGAATTTGTTGGTGTTCTTCAATGTTGAGGTTGTTGAAGCTGTTGGTGTTTTTCATTGTTGAGGTTTTTGTTGAATTATTTGGTGTTTTTGAATGTTGAGGTTGTTGATGAATTGTTTAGTGTTTTTCATTGTTGAGGTTTATGTTGAGTTTGTTGGTGATTTTCAATGTTGAGGTTGTTGTAGAATTTTTTGGTGTTTTTCATTGTTGAGGTTTTTGTTGTATTTGTTGGTGTTGTTGAATGTTGAGGTTGTTGATGAATTTTTTGGTGTTTTCCATTGTTGATGTTTTTGTTGATTTTGTTGGTGATTTTCAATGTTGAGTTTCTTGTTGAATATTTTGGTGTTTTTCTTTGTTGAGGTTGTTGTTTCACTTGTTGGAGTTTTTCAATGTTGAGGTTGTTGTTGAATTTTTTGGTGATTTTCAATGTTGAGTTTGTTGTTGAATTTGTTGGTGTTTTTCAATGTTGAGGTTGTTGAAGTTGTTGTTGTTTTTCAAAGTTGAGGTTGTTGTTGAATTTTTTGGAGTTTTTCATTGTTGAGGTTTTGGTTGAATTATTTGGTGTTTTTGAATGTTGAGGTTGTTGATGAATTTTCTTGTGTTTTTCATTGTTGAGGTTTTTGTTGAATTTGTTGGTGATTTTCAATGTTGAGGTTGTTGTTGAATTTTTTGGTGTTTCTCATTGTTGAGGTTTCTGTTGAATTTGTTGGTGTTTTTGAATGTTTAGGTTGTTGGTGAATTTTTTGGCGTTTTTCATTGCTGAGGTTTTTGTTGAATTTGTTGGTGTTTTTCACTGTTGAGGCTGTTGTTGAATTTGTTGGTGATTTTCATTATTGAGGTTGTGGTTGAATTTGTTGGTGTTTTTAAATGTTGAGGTTTTTGAATTTGTTGTTGATTTTCAATGTTGAGTTTGTTTTTGAATTTTTTGGTGTTTTTCAATGTTGAGGACTTTGTTGAAATTGTTGGAGTTTTTCAATGTTCAGGTTTTTGTTGAATTTTTTGTGATTTTCAATGTTGAGAATGTTGTTGAATTTGTTGGTGCTTTTTAATGTTGAGGTTGTTGTTGAATTTGTTGGTGTTTTTGAATGTTGAGGTTGATGTTGAATTGTTTGGTGTTTTTCATTGTTGTGGTTGTTGTTGTTGAATTTTTGATGTTTTTCATTGTTGGGGTTGTTGTTAAATTTGTTGGTGATTTTCAATATTGAGGTTGTTGTTGAATTTTTTGGTGTTATCAATTTTTATTTTGTTGAACCGTTTTGTATTTTTTAAAGTAGAGGTTGTTGTTGAATTTGTTGGTGTTTTTCAATGTTGAGGTTGTTGAATTTGTTGGTGTTTTTCAAAGTTGAGGTTGTTGTTGATAATTTGGTGTTTTTCAATGTTGAGGTTGTTGTTGAATTTTTTTGTGATTTTCAATATTGAGATTGTTGTTGAATTTATTGGTGTATTCTATGTCTTTTTTTGAATCTTTTTGTATTTTTCAAAGTTGAGGTTGAAGCGGAATTTGTTGCTGTTTCTCAATGTTGAGCTTGTTGAATCTTTTGGTGTTTTTCAAAGTTGAGGTTGTTGTTACATTTTTTGATGTTTTTCATTGCTGAGGTTGTTGTTGAATTTGTTCGTGATTTTCAATGTTGATATTGTTGAATTTATTGGTGTTTTCAATGGTTTTTATATTTTTTTTTGTATTTATCAAAGTTGAGGTTGCAGTTGAATTTGTTGGTGTTCTTCAATGTTGAGGTTGTTGAAGCTGTTGGTGTTTTTCATTGTTGAGGTTTTTGTTGAATTATTTGGTGTTTTTGAATGTTGAGGTTGTTGATGAATTGTTTAGTGTTTTTCATTGTTGAGGTTTATGTTGAGTTTGTTGGTGATTTTCAATGTTGAGGTTGTTGTAGAATTTTTTGGTGTTTTTCATTGTTGAGGTTTTTGTTGTATTTGTTGGTGTTGTTGAATGTTGAGGTTGTTGATGAATTTTTTGGTGTTTTCCATTGATGATGTTTTTGTTGATTTTGTTGGTGATTTTCAATGTTGAGTTTCTTGTTGAATATTTTGGTGTTTTTCTTTGTTGAGGTTGTTGTTTCACTTGTTGGAGTTTTTCAATGTTGAGGTTGTTGTTGAATTTTTTGGTGATTTTCAATGTTGAGTTTGTTGTTGAATTTGTTGGTGTTTTTCAATGTTGAGGTTGTTGAAGTTGTTTTTGTTTTTCAAAGTTGAGGTTGTTGTTGAATTTTTTGGAGTTTTTCATTGTTGAGGTTTTTGTTGAATTATTTGGTGTTTTTGAATGTTGAGGTTGTTGATGAAATTTTTTGGTGTTTTTCATTGTTGAGGTTTTTGTTGAATTTGTTGGTGTTTTTCATTCTCGAGGTTCTTGTTGAATTAGGTGGTGTTTTTCAATGCTGAGGTTTCTGTTGAATTTGTTGGTGTTTTTGAATGTTGAGGTTGTTGGTGAATTTTTTGGCGTTTTTCATTGCTGAGGTTTTTGTTGAATTTGTTGGTGTTTTTCACTGTTGAGGCTGTTGTTGAATTTGTTGGTGATTTTAAATATTGAGGTTGTGGTTGAATTTGTTGGTGTTTTTAAACGTTGAGGTTTTTGAATTTGTTGGTGTTTTTCAAAGTTGAGGCTGTTGTTGAATTTGTTGTTGATATTCAATGTTGAGTTTGTTTTTGAATTTTTTGGTGTTTTTCACTGTTGAGGTTGTTGTTGAAATTGTTGGAGTTTTTCAATGTTGAGGTTGATGTTGAATTGTTTGGTGTTTTTCATTGTTGTGGTTGTTGTTGAATTTTTTGGTGTTTCTCATTGTTGAGGTTTCTGTTGAATTTGTTGGTGTTTTTGAATGTTGAGGTTGTTGGTGAATTTTTTGGCGTTTTTCATTGCTGAGGTTTTTGTTGAATTTGTTGGTGTTTTTCACTGTTGAGGCTGTTGTTGAATTTGTTGGTGATTTTAAATATTGAGGTTGTGGTTGAATTTGTTGGTGTTTTTAAACGTTGAGGTTTTTGAATTTGTTGGTGTTTTTCAAAGTTGAGGCTGTTGTTGAATTTGTTGTTGATTTTCAATGTTGAGTTTGTTTTTGAATTTTTTGGTGTTTTTCACTGTTGAGGTTGTTGTTGAAATTGTTGGAGTTTTTCAATGTTGAGGTTGATGTTGAATTGTTTGGTGTTTTTCATTGTTGTGGTTGTTGTTGTTGAATTTTTGATGTTTTTCATTGTTGGGGTTGTTGTTAAATTTGTTGGTGATTTTCAATATTGAGGTTGTTGTTGAATTTTTTGGTGTTATCAATTTTTATTTTGTTGAACCGTTTTGCATTTTTTAAAGTTGAGGTTGTTGTTGAATTTGTTGGTGTTTTTCAATGTTGAGGTTGTTGAATTTGATGGTGTTTTTCAAATTGAGGTTGTTCTTGAATTTTTTGGTGTTTTTCATTGTTGGGGTTTTTTTTGAATTTTTTGGGGTTTTTCATTGTTGAGGTTTTTGTTGAATTTGTTGGTGTTTTTCCAAGTTGAGGGTTTTGAATTTGTTGGTGTTTTTCAAAGTTGAGGTTGTTGTTGAATTTTTTTGTGATTTTCAATATTGAGATTGTTGTTGAATTTATTGGTGTATTCTATGTCTTTTTTTGAATCTTTTTGTATTTTTCAAAGTTGAGGTTGAAGTGGAATTTGTTGCTGTTTCTCAATGTTGAGGTTGTTGAATTTTTTGGTGTTTTTCAAAGTTGAGGTTGTTGTTGATTGTTTAGATGTTTTTCATTGCTGATGTTGTTGTTGAATTTGTTGGTGATTTACAATGTTGAGGTTGTTGAATTTATTGGTGTTATTAATGGTTTCTTTTTATCTTTTATGAATTTTTCAAAGTTGTGGTTGCAGTTGAATTTGTTGGTGTTCTTCCATGTTGAGGTGGTTGAAGTTGTTGGTGTTTTTCAAGGTTGAGGTTGTTATTGAATTTTTTGGTGTTTTTTATTGTTGAGGTTTTTGTTGAATTTTTTGGTGTTTTTGAATGTTGAGGTAGTTGATGAATTTTTTGGTGTTTTTGAATGTTGAGGTTGTTGTTGAATTGTTTGGTGTTTTTCATTGGTGTGGTTGTTGTTTTTGAATTTTTGATGTTTATCATTGTTGAGGTTTTTGTTGAATTTGTTGGTGTTATCAATTTTTATTTTGTTTAACCTTTTTGTATTTTTTAAAGTTGAGGTTGTTGTTGAATTTGTTGGTGTTTTTCTCTGTTGAGGTTGTTGAATTTGTTGGTGTTTTTCAAATTGAGGTTGTTGTTGAATTTTTTGGTGTTTTTCATTGTTGAGGTTTTTTTTGAATTTGTTGGTGTTTTTCATTGTTGAGGTTGTTGTTGAATTTGTTGGTGTTTTTCTATGTTGACGGTTTTGAATTTGTTAGTGTTTTTCAAAGTTGAGGTTGTTGTTGATAATGTGGTGTTTTTCAATTTTGAGATTGTTGTTGAATTTTTTTGTGATTTTCAATATTGAGATTGTTGTTGAATTTATTGGTGTATTCAATGTCTTTTTTTGAATCTTTTTGAATTTTTCAAAGTTGAGGTTGCAGTTGAATTTGTTGCTGTTTCTCAATGTTGAGGTTGTTGAATTTTTTGGTGTTTTTCAAAGTTGAGGTTGTTGTTGAGTGTTTAGATGTTTTTCATTGCTGATGTTGTTGTTGAACTTGTTGGTGATTTACAATGTTGAGGTTGTTGAATTTATTGGTGTTATCAATGGTTTTTTTTGATCTTTCATGTATTTTTCAAAGTTAAGGTTGCAGTTGAATTTGTTGATGTTTTTCCATGTTGAGGTGCTTGTAGTTGTTGGTGTTTTTCAAGGTTGAGGTTGTTATTGAATTTTTTGGTGTTTTTCATTGTTGAGGTTTTTGTTGAATTTTTTGGTGTTTTTGAATGTTGAGTTTGTTACTGAATTTTTTTGGTGTTTTTCATTGTTGAGGTTTATGTTGAATTTGTTGGTGATTTTCAATGTTGAGGTTGTTGTTGAATTTATTGGTGTATTCAATGCTTTTTTTTGAATCTTTTTGTATTTTTCAAAGTTGAGGTTGCAGTTGAATTTGTTGCTGTTTCTCAATGTTGAGCTTGTTGATTTTTTTGGTGTTTTTCAAAGTTGAGGTTGTTGTTACATTTTTTGATGTTTTTCATTGCTGAGGTTGTTGTTGAATTTGTTGGTGATTTTCAATGTTGATTTTGTTGAATTTATTCGTGTTTTCAATGGTTTTTATTGTTTTTTTTGTATTTCTCAAAGTTGAGGTTGCAGTTGAATTTGTTGGTGTTCTTCAATGTTGAGGTTGTTGAAGTTGTTGGTGTTTTTCAAAGTTGAGGTTGTTGAATTTTTTGGTGTTTTTCATTGTTGAGGTTTTTGTTGAATTATTTGGTGTTTTTGAATGTTGAGGTTGTTGATGAATTTTTTAGTGTTTTTCATTGTTGATGTTTTTGTTGATTTTTTTGGTGATTTTCAATGTTGAGTTTCTTGTTGAATTTTTTGGTGTTTTTCTTTGTTGAGGTTGTTGTTTAACTTGGTGGAGATTTTCAATGTTGAGGTTGTTGTTGAATTTTTTGGAGATTTTCAATGTTGAGTTTGTTGTTGAATTTGTTGGTGTTTTTCAATGTTGAGATTGTTGAAGTTGTTGTTGTTTTTCAAAGTTGAGGTTGTTGTAGAATTTTTGGTGTTTTTCATTGTTGAGGTTTTTGTTGATTTTTTTGGTGATTTTCAATGTTGAGTTTCTTGTTGAATTTTTTGGTGTTTTTCTTTGTTGAGGTTGTTGTTTAACTTGTTGGAGTTTTTCATTGTTGAGGTTTATGTTGAATTTGTTGGTGATTTTGAATGTTGAGGTTGTTGATGAATTTTTTGGTGTTTTTCATTTTTGATGTTTTTGTTGATTTTTTTGGTGATTTTCAATGTTGAGTTTCTTGTTGAATTTTTTGGTGTTTTTCTATGTTGAGGTTGTTGTTTAACTTGTTGGAGTTTTTCAATGTTGAGGTTGTTGTTCAATTTTTTGCTGAATTTCAATGTTGAGTTTGTTGTTGAATTTGTTGGTGTTTTTCAATGTTGAGGTTGTTGTTAAATTTGTTGGTGATTTTCAATATTGAGGTTGTTGTTGAATTTTTTGGTGTTATCAATTTTTATTTTGTTGAACCGTTTTGTATTTTTTAAAGTTGAAGTTGTTGTTGAATTTGTTGGTGTTTTTCAATGTTGAGGTTGTTGAATTTGATGGTGTTTTTCAAATTGTGGTTGTTCTTGAATTTCTTGGTGTTTTTCATTGTTGGGGTTTTTTTTGAATTTTTTGGTGTTTTTCATTGTTGAGGTTTTTGTTGAATTTGTTGTTGTTTTTCCAAGTTGAGGGTTTTGAATTTGTTGGTGTTTTTCAAATTTGAGGTTGTTGTTGATAATTTGGTGTTTTTCAATGTTGAGGTAGTTGTTGAATTTTTTTGTGATTTTCAATATTGAGATTGTTGTTGAATTTATTGGTGTATTCTATGTCTTTTTTTGAATCTTTTTGTATTTTTCAAAGTTGAGGTTGAAGTGGAATTTGTTGCTGTTTCTCAATGTTGAGCTTGTTGAATTTTTTGGTGTTTTTCAAAGTTGAGGTTGTTGTTACATTTTTTGATGTTTTTCATTGCTGAGGTTGTTGTTGAATTTGTTCGTGATTTTCAATGTTGATATTGTTGAATTTATTGGTGTTTTCAATGGTTTTTATATTTTTTTTTGTATTTATCAAAGTTGAGGTTGCAGTTGAATTTGTTGGTGTTCTTCAATGTTGAGGTTGTTGAAGCTGTTGGTGTTTTTCATTGTTGAGGTTTTTGTTGAATTATTTGGTGTTTTTGAATGTTGAGGTTGTTGATGAATTGTTTAGTGTTTTTCATTGTTGAGGTTTATGTTGAGTTTGTTGGTGATTTTCAATGTTGAGGTTGTTGTAGAATTTTTTGGTGTTTTTCATTGTTGAGGTTTTTGTTGTATTTGTTGGTGTTGTTGAATGTTGAGGTTGTTGATGAATTTTTTGGTGTTTTCCATTGTTGATGTTTTTGTTGATTTTGTTGGTGATTTTCAATGTTGAGTTTCTTGTTGAATATTTTGGTGTTTTTCTTTGTTGAGGTTGTTGTTTCACTTGTTGGAGTTTTTCAATGTTGAGGTTGTTGTTGAATTTTTTGGTGATTTTCAATGTTGAGTTTGTTGTTGAATTTGTTGGTGTTTTTCAATGTTGAGGTTGTTGAAGTTGTTGTTGTTTTTCAAAGTTGAGGTTGTTGTTGAATTTTTTGGAGTTTTTCATTGTTGAGGTTTTGGTTGAATTATTTGGTGTTTTTGAATGTTGAGGTTGTTGATGAATTTTTTTGTGTTTTTCATTGTTGAGGATTTTGTTGAATTTGTTGGTGATTTTCAATGTTGAGGTTGTTGTTGAATTTTTTGGTGTTTCTCATTGTTGAGGTTTCTGTTGAATTTGTTGGTGTTTTTGAATGTTGAGGTTGTTGGTGAATTTTTTGGCGTTTTTCATTGCTGAGGTTTTTGTTGAATTTGTTGGTGTTTTTCACTGTTGAGGCTGTTGTTGAATTTGTTGGTGATTTTCATTATTGAGGTTGTGGTTGAATTTGTTGGTGTTTTTAAATGTTGAGGTTTTTGAATTTGTTGTTGATTTTCAATGTTGAGTTTGTTTTTGAATTTTTTGGTGTTTTTCAATGTTGAGGACTTTGTTGAAATTGTTGGAGTTTTTCAATGTTGAGGTTTTTGTTGAATTTTTTGTGATTTTCAATGTTGAGAATGTTGTTGAATTTGTTGGTGCTTTTTAATGTTGAGGTTGTTGTTGAATTTGTTGGTGTTTTTGAATGTTGAGGTTGATGTTGAATTGTTTGGTGTTTTTCATTGTTGTGGTTGTTGTTGTTGAATTTTTGATGTTTTTCATTGTTGGGGTTGTTGTTAAATTTGTTGGTGATTTTCAATATTGAGGTTGTTGTTGAATTTTTTGGTGTTATCAATTTTTATTTTGTTGAACCGTTTTGTATTTTTTAAAGTTGAGGTTGTTGTTGAATTTGTTGGTGTTTTTCAATGTTGAGGTTGTTGAATTTGTTGGTGTTTTTCAAAGTTGAGGTTGTTGTTGATAATTTGGTGTTTTTCAATGTTGAGGTTGTTGTTGAATTTTTTTGTGATTTTCAATATTGAGATTGTTGTTGAATTTATTGGTGTATTCTATGTCTTTTTTTGAATCTTTTTGTATTTTTCAAAGTTGAGGTTGAAGCGGAATTTGTTGCTGTTTCTCAATGTTGAGCTTGTTGAATCTTTTGGTGTTTTTCAAAGTTGAGGTTGTTGTTACATTTTTTGATGTTTTTCATTGCTGAGGTTGTTGTTGAATTTGTTCGTGATTTTCAATGTTGATTTTGTTGAATTTATTGGTGTTTTCAATGGTTTTTATTTTTTTTTGTATTTATCAAAGTTGAGGTTGCAGTTGAATTTGTTGGTGTTCTTCAATGTTGAGGTTGTTGAAGCTGTTGGTGTTTTTCATTGTTGAGGTTTTTGTTGAATTATTTGGTGTTTTTGAATGTTGAGGTTGTTGATGAATTGTTTAGTGTTTTTCATTGTTGAGGTTTATGTTGAGTTTGTTGGTGATTTTCAATGTTGAGGTTGTTGTAGAATTTTTTGGTGTTTTTCATTGTTGAGGTTTTTGTTGTATTTGTTGGTGTTGTTGAATGTTGAGGTTGTTGATGAATTTTTTGGTGTTTTCCATTGATGATGTTTTTGTTGATTTTGTTGGTGATTTTCAATGTTGAGTTTCTTGTTGAATATTTTGGTGTTTTTCTTTGTTGAGGTTGTTGTTTCACTTGTTGGAGTTTTTCAATGTTGAGGTTGTTGTTGAATTTTTTGGTGATTTTCAATGTTGAGTTTGTTGTTGAATTTGTTGGTGTTTTTCAATGTTGAGGTTGTTGAAGTTGTTTTTGTTTTTCAAAGTTGAGGTTGTTGTTGAATTTTTTGGAGTTTTTCATTGTTGAGGTTTTTGTTGAATTATTTGGTGTTTTTGAATGTTGAGGTTGTTGATGAATTTTTTTGTGTTTTTCATTGTTGAGGTTTTTGTTGAATTTGTTGGTGATATTCAATGTTGAGGTTGTTGTTGAATTTTTTGGTGTTTCTCATTGTTGAGGTTTCTGTTGAATTTGTTGGTGTTTTTGAATGTTGAGGTTGTTGGTGAATTTTTTGGCGTTTTTCATTGCTGAGGTTTTTGTTGAATTTGTTGGTGTTTTTCACTGTTGAGGCTGTTGTTGAATTTGTTGGTGATTTTCATTATTGAGGTTGTGGTTGAATTTGTTGGTGTTTTTAAATGTTGAGGTTTTTGAATTTGTTGTTGATTTTCAATGTTGAGTTTGTTTTTGAATTTTTTGGTGTTTTTCAATGTTGAGGACTTTGTTGAAATTGTTGGAGTTTTTCAATGTTGAGGTTTTTGTTGAATTTTTTGTGATTTTCAATGTTGAGAATGTTGTTGAATTTGTTGGTGCTTTTTAATGTTGAGGTTGTTGTTGAATTTGTTGGTGTTTTTGAATGTTGAGGTTGATGTTGAATTGTTTGGTGTTTTTCATTGTTGTGGTTGTTGTTGTTGAATTTTTGATGTTTTTCATTGTTGGGGTTGTTGTTAAATTTGTTGGTGATTTTCAATATTGAGGTTGTTGTTGAATTTTTTGGTGTTATCAATTTTTATTTTGTTGAACCGTTTTGTATTTTTTAAAGTTGAGGTTGTTGTTGAATTTGTTGGTGTTTTTCAATGTTGAGGTTGTTGAATTTGTTGGTGTTTTTCAAAGTTGAGGTTGTTGTTGATAATTTGGTGTTTTTCAATGTTGAGGTTGTTGTTGAATTTTTTTGTGATTTTCAATATTGAGATTGTTGTTGAATTTATTGGTGTATTCTATGTCTTTTTTTGAATCTTTTTGTATTTTTCAAAGTTGAGGTTGAAGCGGAATTTGTTGCTGTTTCTCAATGTTGAGCTTGTTGAATCTTTTGGTGTTTTTCAAAGTTGAGGTTGTTGTTACATTTTTTGATGTTTTTCATTGCTGAGGTTGTTGTTGAATTTGTTCGTGATTTTCAATGTTGATTTTGTTGAATTTATTGGTGTTTTCAATGGTTTTTATTTTTTTTTGTATTTATCAAAGTTGAGGTTGCAGTTGAATTTGTTGGTGTTCTTCAATGTTGAGGTTGTTGAAGCTGTTGGTGTTTTTCATTGTTGAGGTTTTTGTTGAATTATTTGGTGTTTTTGAATGTTGAGGTTGTTGATGAATTGTTTAGTGTTTTTCATTGTTGAGGTTTATGTTGAGTTTGTTGGTGATTTTCAATGTTGAGGTTGTTGTAGAATTTTTTGGTGTTTTTCATTGTTGAGGTTTTTGTTGTATTTGTTGGTGTTGTTGAATGTTGAGGTTGTTGATGAATTTTTTGGTGTTTTCCATTGATGATGTTTTTGTTGATTTTGTTGGTGATTTTCAATGTTGAGTTTCTTGTTGAATATTTTGGTGTTTTTCTTTGTTGAGGTTGTTGTTTCACTTGTTGGAGTTTTTCAATGTTGAGGTTGTTGTTGAATTTTTTGGTGATTTTCAATGTTGAGTTTGTTGTTGAATTTGTTGGTGTTTTTCAATGTTGAGGTTGTTGAAGTTGTTTTTGTTTTTCAAAGTTGAGGTTGTTGTTGAATTTTTTGGAGTTTTTCATTGTTGAGGTTTTTGTTGAATTATTTGGTGTTTTTGAATGTTGAGGTTGTTGATGAATTTTTTTGTGTTTTTCATTGTTGAGGTTTTTGTTGAATTTGTTGGTGATATTCAATGTTGAGGTTGTTGTTGAATTTTTTGGTGTTTCTCATTGTTGAGGTTTCTGTTGAATTTGTTGGTGTTTTTGAATGTTGAGGTTGTTGGTGAATTTTTTGGCGTTTTTCATTGCTGAGGTTTTTGTTGAATTTGTTGGTGTTTTTCACTGTTGAGGCTGTTGTTGAATTTGTTGGTGATTTTAAATATTGAGGTTGTGGTTGAATTTGTTGATGTTTTTAAACGTTGAGGTTTTTGAATTTGTTGGTGTTTTTCAAAGTTGAGGCTGTTGTTGAATTTGTTGTTGATTTTCAATGTTGAGTTTGTTTTTGAATTTTTTGGTGTTTTTCACTGTTGAGGTTGTTGTTGAAATTGTTGGAGTTTTTCAATGTTGAGGTTGATGTTGAATTGTTTGGTGTTTTTCATTGTTGTGGTTGTTGTTGTTGAATTTTTGATGTTTTTCATTGTTGGGGTTGTTGTTAAATTTGTTGGTGATTTTCAATATTGAGGTTGTTGTTGAATTTTTTGGTGTTATCAATTTTTATTTTGTTTAACCTTTTTGTATTTTTTAAAGTTGAGGTTTTTGTTGAATTTGTTGGTGTTTTTCTCTGTTGAGGTTGTTGAATTTGTTGGTGTTTTTCAAATTGAGGTTGTTGTTGAATTTTTTGGTGTTTTTCATTGTTGAGGTTTTTTTTGAATTTGTTGGTGTTTTTCATTGTTGAGGTTGTTGTTGAATTTGTTGGTGTTTTTCTATGTTGACGGTTTTGAATTTGTTAGTGTTTTTCAAAGTTGAGGTTGTTGTTGATAATGTGGTGTTTTTCAATTTTGAGATTGTTGTTGAATTTTTTTGTGATTTTCAATATTGAGATTGTTGTTGAATTTATTGGTGTATTCAATGTCTTTTTTTGAATCTTTTTGAATTTTTCAAAGTTGAGGTTGCAGTTGAATTTGTTGCTGTTTCTCAATGTTGAGGTTGTTGAATTTTTTTGTGTTTTTCAAAGTTGAGGTTGTTGTTGAGTGTTTAGATGTTTTTCATTGCTGATGTTGTTGTTGAACTTGTTGGTGATTTACAATGTTGAGATTGTTGAATTTATTGGTGTTATCAATGGTTTTTTTTGATCTTTCATGTATTTTTCAAAGTTAAGGTTGCAGTTGAATTTGTTGATGTTTTTCCATGTTGAGGTGCTTGTAGTTGTTGGTGTTTTTCAAGGTTGAGGTTGTTATTGAATTTTTTGGTGTTTTTCATTGTTGAGGTTTTTGTTGAATTTTTTGGTGTTTTTGAATGTTGAGTTTGTTACTGAATTTTTTTGGTGTTTTTCATTGTTGAGGTTTATGTTGAATTTGTTGGTGATTTTCAATGTTGAGGTTGTTGTTGAATTTATTGGTGTATTCAATGCTTTTTTTTGAATCTTTTTGTATTTTTCAAAGTTGAGGTTGCAGTTGAATTTGTTGCTGTTTCTCAATGTTGAGCTTGTTGATTTTTTTGGTGTTTTTCAAAGTTGAGGTTGTTGTTACATTTTTTGATGTTTTTCATTGCTGAGGTTGTTGTTGAATTTGTTGGTGATTTTCAATGTTGATTTTGTTGAATTTATTCGTGTTTTCAATGGTTTTTATTGTTTTTTTTGTATTTCTCAAAGTTGAGGTTGCAGTTGAATTTGTTGGTGTTCTTCAATGTTGAGGTTGTTGAAGTTGTTGGTGTTTTTCAAAGTTGAGGTTGTTGAATTTTTTGGTGTTTTTCATTGTTGAGGTTTTTGTTGAATTATTTGGTGTTTTTGAATGTTGAGGTTGTTGATGAATTTTTTAGTGTTTTTCATTGTTGATGTTTTTGTTGATTTTTTTGGTGATTTTCAATGTTGAGTTTCTTGTTGAATTTTTTGGTGTTTTTCTTTGTTGAGGTTGTTGTTTAACTTGGTGGAGATTTTCAATGTTGAGGTTGTTGTTGAATTTTTTGGAGATTTTCAATGTTGAGTTTGTTGTTGAATTTGTTGGTGTTTTTCAATGTTGAGATTGTTGAAGTTGTTGTTGTTTTTCAAAGTTGAGGTTGTTGTAGAATTTTTGGTGTTTTTCATTGTTGAGGTTTTTGTTGATTTTTTTGGTGATTTTCAATGTTGAGTTTCTTGTTGAATTTTTTGGTGTTTTTCTTTGTTGAGGTTGTTGTTTAACTTGTTGGAGTTTTTCATTGTTGAGGTTTATGTTGAATTTGTTGGTGATTTTGAATGTTGAGGTTGTTGATGAATTTTTTGGTGTTTTTCATTTTTGATGTTTTTGTTGATTTTTTTGGTGATTTTCAATGTTGAGTTTCTTGTTGAATTTTTTGGTGTTTTTCTATGTTGAGGTTGTTGTTTAACTTGTTGGAGTTTTTCAATGTTGAGGTTGTTGTTCAATTTTTTGCTGAATTTCAATGTTGAGTTTGTTGTTGAATTTGTTGGTGTTTTTCAATGTTGAGGTTGTTGTTAAATTTGTTGGTGATTTTCAATATTGAGGTTGTTGTTGAATTTTTTGGTGTTATCAATTTTTATTTTGTTGAACCGTTTTGTATTTTTTAAAGTTGAAGTTGTTGTTGAATTTGTTGGTGTTTTTCAATGTTGAGGTTGTTGAATTTGATGGTGTTTTTCAAATTGTGGTTGTTCTTGAATTTTTTGGTGTTTTTCATTGTTGGGGTTTTTTTTGAATTTTTTGGTGTTTTTCATTGTTGAGGTTTTTGTTGAATTTGTTGTTGTTTTTCCAAGTTGAGGGTTTTGAATTTGTTGGTGTTTTTCAAATTTGAGGTTGTTGTTGATAATTTGGTGTTTTTCAATGTTGAGGTAGTTGTTGAATTTTTTTGTGATTTTCAATATTGAGATTGTTGTTGAATTTATTGGTGTATTCTATGTCTTTTTTTGAATCTTTTTGTATTTTTCAAAGTTGAGGTTGAAGTGGAATTTGTTGCTGTTTCTCAATGTTGAGCTTGTTGAATTTTTTGATGTTTTTCATTGCTGAGGTTGTTGTTGAATTTGTTCGTGATTTTCAATGTTGATATTGTTGAATTTATTGGTGTTTTCAATGGTTTTTATATTTTTTTTTGTATTTATCAAAGTTGAGGTTGCAGTTGAATTTGTTGGTGTTCTTCAATGTTGAGGTTGTTGAAGCTGTTGGTGTTTTTCATTGTTGAGGTTTTTGTTGAATTATTTGGTGTTTTTGAATGTTGAGGTTGTTGATGAATTGTTTAGTGTTTTTCATTGTTGAGGTTTATGTTGAGTTTGTTGGTGATTTTCAATGTTGAGGTTGTTGTAGAATTTTTTGGTGTTTTTCATTGTTGAGGTTTTTGTTGTATTTGTTGGTGTTGTTGAATGTTGAGGTTGTTGATGAATTTTTTGGTGTTTTCCATTGTTGATGTTTTTGTTGATTTTGTTGGTGATTTTCAATGTTGAGTTTCTTGTTGAATATTTTGGTGTTTTTCTTTGTTGAGGTTGTTGTTTCACTTGTTGGAGTTTTTCAATGTTGAGGTTGTTGTTGAATTTTTTGGTGATTTTCAATGTTGAGTTTGTTGTTGAATTTGTTGGTGTTTTTCAATGTTGAGGTTGTTGAAGTTGTTGTTGTTTTTCAAAGTTGATGTTGTTGTTGAATTTTTTGGAGTTTCTCATTGTTGAGGTTTTGGTTGAATTATTTGGTGTTTTTGAATGTTGAGGTTGTTGATGAATTTTTTTGTGTTTTTCATTGTTGAGGTTTTTGTTGAATTTGTTGGTGATTTTCAATGTTGAGGTTGTTGTTGAATTTTTTGGTGTTTCTCATTGTTGAGGTTTCTGTTGAATTTGTTGGTGTTTTTGAATGTTGAGGTTGTTGGTGAATTTTTTGGCGTTTTTCATTGCTGAGGTTTTTGTTGAATTTGTTGGTGTTTTTCACTGTTGAGGCTGTTGTTGAATTTGTTGGTGATTTTAAATATTGAGGTTGTGGTTGAATTTGTTGGTGTTTTTAAACGTTGAGGTTTTTGAATTTGTTGGTGTTTTTCAAAGTTGAGGCTGTTGTTGAATTTGTTGTTGATTTTCAATGTTGAGTTTGTTTTTGAATTTTTTGGTGTTTTTCACTGTTGAGGTTGTTGTTGAAATTGTTGGAGTTTTTCAATGTTGAGGTTGATGTTGAATTGTTTGGTGTTTTTCATTGTTGTGGTTGTTGTTGTTGAATTTTTGATGTTTTTCATTGTTGGGGTTGTTGTTAAATTTGTTGGTGATTTTCAATATTGAGGTTGTTGTTGAATTTTTTGGTGTTATCAATTTTTATTTTGTTGAACCGTTTTGTATTTTTTAAAGTTGAGGTTGTTGTTGAATTTGTTGGTGTTTTTCAATGTTGAGGTTGTTGAATTTGATGGTGTTTTTCAAATTGTGGTTGTTCTTGAATTTTTTGGTGTTTTTCATTGTTGGGGTTTTTTTTGAATTTTTTGGGGTTTTTCATTGTTGAGGTTTTTGTTGAATTTGTTGGTGTTTTTCCAAGTTGAGGGTTTTGAATTTGTTGGTGTTTTTCAAAGTTGAGGTTGTTGTTGAATTTTTTTGTGATTTTCAATATTGAGATTGTTGTTGAATTTATTGGTGTATTCTATGTCTTTTTTTGAATCTTTTTGTATTTTTCAAAGTTGAGGTTGAAGTGGAATTTGTTGCTGTTTCTCAATGCTGAGGTTGTTGAATTTTTTGGTGTTTTTCAAAGTTGAGGTTGTTGTTGAGTGGTTAGATGTTTTTCATTGCTGATGTTGTTGTTGAATTTGTTGGTGATTTACAATGTTGTGGTTGTTGAATTTATAGGTGTTATCAATGGTTTTTTTTGATCTTTTATGTATTTTTCAAAGTTGAGGTTGCAGTTGAATTTGTTGGTGTTCTTCCATGTTGAGGTGGTTGAAGTTGTTGGTGTTTTTAAAGGTTGAGGTTGTTATTGAATTTTTTGGTGTTTATCATTGTTGAGGTTTTTGTTGAATTTTTTGGTGTCTTTGAATGTTGAGGTTGTTGATGAATTTTTTGGTGTTTTTCATTGTTGAGGTTTTTGTTGAATTTGTTGGTGATTTTCAATGTTGAGGTTGTTGTTGAATTTATTGGTGCATTCAATGTTTTTTTTAATCTTTTTGTATTTTTCAAAGTTGAGGTCGCAGTTGAATTTGTTGCTGTTTCTCAATGTTGAGCTTGTTGAATTTTTTGGTGTTTTTCAAAGTTGAGGTTGTTGTTACATTTTTTGATGTTTTTCATTGCTGAGGTTGTTGTTGAATTTGTTGGTGATTTTCACTGTTGAGGTTGTTGAACTTATTTTCGTTTTCAATGGGTTTTTTTTGTTTATTTTTGTATTTCTCAAAGTTGAGGTTGCAGTTGAATTTGTTGGTGTTTGTCAATGTTGAGGTTGTTGAAGTTGTTGGTGTTTTTCAAAGCTGAGGTTCTTGTTGAATTTTTTAGTGTTTTTCATTGTTGAGGTTTATGTTGAATTATTTGGTGTTTTTGAATGTTGACGTTGTTGATGAATTTTTTAGTGTTTTTCATTGTTGAGGTTTTTGTTGAATTTGTTGGTGATTTTCAATTCTGAGGTTGTTGTTGAATTTTTTGGTGTTTTTCATTGTTGAGGTTTTTGTTGAATTTGTTGGTTTTTTTGAATGTTGAGGTTGCTGATGAATTTTTTGGTGTTTTTCATTTTTCTGGTTTTTGTTGATTTTGTTGGTGATTTTCAATGTTGAGTTTCTTGTTGAATTTTTTGGTGTTTTTCTTTGTAGATGTTGTTGTTTAACTTGTTGGAGATTTTTCATTGTTGTAGTTGTTGTTGTTGAATTTTTGTTGATTTCATTTTTGAAGTTGTTGTTAAATTTGTTGGCGATTTTCAATATTGAGGTTGTTGTTGAATTTGTTCGTGTTTTCCATTGTTGTGGTTGTTGTTGTTGAATTTTTGACGTTATTCATTGTTGAGGTTGTTGTTAAATTTGCTGGTGATTTTCAATTTTGAGGTTGTTGTTGAATTTGTTGGTGTTATCAATTTTTATTTTGTTGAACCTTTTTGTATTTTTAAACGTTGAGATTGTTGTTGAGTTTGTTGTTGTTTTTCAATGTTGAGGTTGTTGAATTTGTTGGTGTTTTTCAAACCTGCGTTTGTTGTTGAATTTGTTGGTGTTTTTGAGTGTTGAGGTTGTTAAATCTGTTGGTGTTTTTCAAATTGAGGTTGTTGTTGAATTTTTTGGTGTTTTTCATTGCTGAGGTTGTTGTTGAATTTGTTGGTGTTTTTCATAGATGAAGTTGTTGTTGAATTTGTTGGTGATTTTCATTTTTGAGGTTTTAATTGAATTATTTGGTGTTTTTTCATGTTGAGGTTTGGAATTTGTTGGTCTTTCTCAAAGTTGGGGTTGTTGTTGAATTTTTTGGTGATTTTCAATATTGAGGTTGTTGTTGAATTTATTGGTGGGTTCAATGTTTTTTTTTAATTTTTTTGTAATTTTCAAAGTTGAGGTTGCAGTTGAATTTGTTGCCGTCTTTCAATGTTGAGGTTGTTGAAGTTGTTGGTGTTTTTAAAAGTTGAGGTTGTTGTTGACTTTTTTGTAGTTTTTCATTGTTGAGTTTTTTGTTGAATTTGTTGGTGTTTTTGAATGTTGATGTTGTTGTTGAATTTTTTGGTGTTTTTCATTGTTGAGGTTTTTGTTGAATTTTTTGGTGAATTTCAATGTTGAGGTTGTTGTTGAATTTATTGGTGTATGCAATGTTTTTATTGGAATCTTTTCGTATTTTTCAAACCTCAGGTTGCAGTTGAATTTCTTGCTGTTTCGCAATGTTGAGTTTCTTGAATTTTTTGGTGTTATTCAAAGTTGAGGTTGTTGTTGAATTTTTTGATGTTTTTCATTGCTGAGCTTGTTGTTGAATTAGTTGATGATTTTCAATGTTGAGGTTGTTGTTCAATTGTTTGATGTTTCTCATTGTTGAGGTTTCGGTTGAATTTGTTGGTGTATTTGAATGTTGAGGTTGTTGATGAATTTTTTGGTGTTTTTCATTGTTGAGATTTTAGTTGAATTATTTGGTGTTTTTCAAAGTTGAGGTTGTTGTTACATTTTTTTTGTGTTTTTCATTGCTAAGGTTGTTGTTGAATTTGTTGGTGATTTTCAATGTTGAGGTTGTTGAATTTATTGGTGTTATCACGGTTTTTTTTTGTTTTTTTTTTGTAATTCTCAAAGTTGAGGTTGCAGTTGAATTTGTTGGTGTTTCTCAATGTTGAGGTTGTTGAACTTTTTGGTGTTTTTCAAAGTTGACGTTGTTTTTGAAATTTTTTGGTGTTTTTCATTGTTGAGGCTTTTGTTGTATTTGTTAGTGTTTTTGAATGTTGAGGTTGTTGTTGAATTTATTGATGTTTTTCATTGTTGAGGTTGTTGTTGAATTTGTTGGTGATTTTCAATGTTGAGTTTGTTGTTGAATTTTTTGGTGTTTTTCATTGTTGAGGTTGTTGATGAATTTGCGGGTGATTTTCAGTATTGAGGTTGTTGTTGAATTTATTGGTGTTATCAATGTTTTTTTTTAAACTTTTTTGTATTTTTCAAAGTTGAGTTTGCATTTTAATTTCTTGGTGTTTTTCAATGTTGATGTTGTTGAATTTGTTGGTGTTTTTCAAAGTTGTGATTGTTGTTGAATTTTTTGGTGTTTTCATTGTTGAGGTTTTAGTTGAATTTTTTGGTTTTTTGGAATGTTGAGGTTGTTGTTGTATTTTTTGATGTTTTTCAATGTAGAGATTTTGGTTGAATTTGATGGTTATTTTCAATTTTGAGTGTGTTGTTGAATTTTTTGGTGTTTTTCATTGTTGCGGTACTTGTTGAATTTGTTGGTGTTTTTCATTCTTGAGGTTGTTGTTGAATTTTTGGTTTTTTTCATTGCTGAGGTTTTTGTTGAATTTGTTGGTGTTTCTGAATGTTGAGGTTGTTGTTGAATTTTTTGGTGCTTTTCATTGATGAGGTTGTTGTTGAATTTGTTGGAGTTTTTCGATGTTGAGGTTGTTGTTGTATTTGTTGGTGTTTTTCAATGTTGAGGTTGTTGAATTTGTTGGTGTTTTTAAAGTTGACGTTGTTGTTGAATTTTTTGCAGTTTTTCATTGTTGAGGTTTTTGTTGAAATTGTTGGTGTTTCTCAATGTTGAGGTTTTTGTTGAATTTTTTGGTGCTTTTCATTGTTGAGGTTTTTCTTGAATTTGTTGGTGTCTTTGAATGTTGAGGTTGTTGTTGAATTTGTTGGTGATTTTCAATATTGAGGTTGTTGTTGAATTTGTTGGTGTTTATCATTCTTGAGGTTCTTGTTGAATTTTTTGATGTTTTTCATTGATGACGTTGTTGTTGAAGTTTTTGATGTTTTTCATTGTTAAGGTTGTTGTTAAATTTGTTGGTGATTTTCAATATTGAGGTTTTTGTTGAATTTGTTGGTGCTTTTCCGTGTTGAGGTTTTTGAATTTGTTTATGTTTTCAAAGTTGAGGTTGTTGTTGAATATTTTGGCGTTTTTCAATGTTAAGGATCTTGTTGAATTTATTGATGTTATCAATGATTTTTCTTGAACTTTTTTGTATTTTTCAAAGTTGAGGTTGCAGTTGAATTTGTTGGTGTTTTTCAAAGTTGAGGTCGTTGAATTTGTTGGTGTTTTTCAAAGTTGAGGTTGTTGTTGAATTTTTTGATGTTTTTCAATGTTGAGGTTGTTGTTTAATTTGTTGCTGTTTTTCAATGTTGAGGTCGTTGAATTTCTTGGTGTTTTTAAAGTTGACGTTTTCTTGAATTTTTTGGTGTTTATAATTGTTGAGGTTTTCGTTGAATTTGTTGGTGTTTTTAAATGTTGAGGTTGTTGTTGAATTTTTTGGTGTTTTTAATAGTTGAGGTTGTTGTTGAACTTGTTGTTGTTTTTCATAGTTGAGATTGATGTTGAATTGTTTGGTGTTTTCCATTGTTGATGTTGTTGTTGTTGAATTTTTAGATGTTTTTCATTGTTGAGGTTGTTTTTAAATTTGTTGGTGATTTTCAATATTGAGGTTGTTGTTGAGTTTGTTGGTGTTTTTCCATGTTGAGGTTTTTGAATTTGTTTATGTTTTCAAAGTTGATGTTGCTGTTAAATTTGTTGGTGATATTCAATATTGAGGTTGTTGTTGAATTTTTTGGTGTTTTTCATTGTTGAGGTTGTTGTTGAAATTGTTGGAGTTTTTCAATGTTGAGGTTGTTGTTGAATTATTTGGTGTTTTTCATTGTTGAGGTCGTTGTTGTTGAATTGTTTGCCAGTTTTCAGTGTTGAGGTTGTTGATGAATTTGTTGGTGATTTTCAATATTGAGGTTGTTGTTGAATTTATTGGTGTTAACACTGTTTTTTTTAAAACATTTTTGTATTTTTCAAAGTTGAGTTTGCTCTTTAATTTGTTGGTGTTTTTCAATGTTGAAGTTGTTGAATTTGTTGGTTTTTTTCAAAGTTGAGATTGTTGTTGAATTTTTTGGTGTTTTCATTGTTGAGGTTTTTGTTGAATTTGTTGGTGTCTTGGAATGTTGTGGTTGTTGTTGCATTTTTTGATGTTTTTCAATGTTGAGATTTCTGTTGAATTTGATGGTGATTTTCAATTTTGAGTTTGTTGAGGTTCTTGATGAATTTTTTGATGTTTTTCATTGCTGAAGTTGTTGTTGAATTTGTTGGTGATTTTCAATGTTGAGGTTGTTGAATTTATTGGTGTTATCAATGGTTTTTTTTAATCTTTTTTGTATTTTTCAAAGTTGAGTTTGCATTTGAATTTGTTGGTGTTTTTCAATGTTGAGGTTGTTGAATTTGTTGGTGTTTTTCAAAGTTGAGGTTGTTGTTGAATTATTTGGTGTTTTTCATTGTTGAGGTTTTTGTTGAATTTTTTAGTGTTTTTGAATGCTGAGGTTGCTGTTGAATTTTTTGGTGTTTCTCAATGTTGAGGTTACTGTTGAATTTGTTGGTGTTATTTAATTTTGATGTTGTTGTTGAATTTGTAAGTGTATTTCAACGTTGACGGTGTTGAATTTGTTGGTGTTTTTCAAAGTTGAGGTTGTTTTTGAATTTTTTGGTGTTTATCATGGTTGAGTATTTTATTGAATTTGTTGTTGTTTTTGAATGTTGAGGTTGTTGTTGAATTTAGTGATGTCTTTCATTGTCGAGATTGTTGTTGAATTTGTTAGTTATTTTCAATGTTGAGTTTGTTGTTGAATTTTTTAGTGTTTTTCATTGTTGAGGTTTTTGTTGAATTTGTTGGTGTTTTTCATTGTTGAGGTTGTTGTTGAATTTGTTGGTGATTTTCAATATTGAGGTTTTAGTTGAATTTGTTGGTGTTTTTCCATTTTGAGGTTTTTGAATTTGTTGGTGTTTTTCAAAGTTGAGGTTTTTGTTGAATATTTTGGTGTTCATCAATGTTGAGGTTGTTCTCGAAATTTTTGGTGATTTTCAATATTGAGGTTTTTGTTGAATTTATTGGTGTATTCAATTTTTTTTTGAACCTTATTGTATTTTTCAAAGTTGAGGTTGCAGTTGAATTTCGTGGTGTTTCTCAATGTTGAGGTTGTTGAGTTTTTTGGTGTATTTCAAAGTTGAGGTTGTTGTTGAATTTTTTGGTGTTTTTCGTTGTTGAGATTTATGTTGGATTTGTTGTTGTTTTTGAATGTTGAGGTTGTTGTTGAATATATTGATGTTTTTCATTGTTGAGGTTGTTGTTGAATTTGTTCGTAATTTTCAATGTTGATTTTGTTGTTGAATTTTTTGGTGTTTTTCATTGTTGAGGTTGTTGTTGAAATTTTTGGTGTTTTTCATTGTTGAGGTTGTTGTTGAATTTGTTGGTATTTTCGAATGTTGATGTTGTTGTTGATTTTGTTGCTGTTTTGAATATTGAGATTGTTGTTGAATTATTTGGTGTTTTTCATTGTTGAGGTTGTTGATGTTGAATTTTTTGATGTTTTTCATTGTTGAGTTTGTTATTGCATTTATTGGTGATTTTCAATATTAAGGATTTTGTTGAACTTATTGGTGTTATCAATGATTTTTCTTGAACTTTTTTGTATTTTTCGAAGTTGAGGTTGCAGTTGAATTTGTTGGTGTTTTTGAATGTTTAGGTTGTTGTTGGATTTGTTGGTGTTTTTCAATGTTGAGGTTGTTATTGAATTTTTTGGTGTTTTTCATTGTTGAGGCTTTTGTTGAATTTGTTGTTCTTTTTGAATGTTGTGGTTGTTGATGAATTTTTTGGTGTTTTTCATTGTTGAGGTTTTTGTTGAATTTGTTTGTGTTTTTGATTGTTGAGGTTGTTGTTGAAATAGTTGGAACTTTTCAATGTTGAGGTTGTTGTTGAATATATTGATGTTTTTCATTGTTGAGGTTGTTGTTGAATTTGTTCGTAATTTTCAATGTTGAGTTTGTTGTTGAATTTTTTGGTGTTTTTCATTGTTGAGGTTGTTGTTGAATTTGTTGTTATTTTCGATTGTTGATGTTGTTGTTGATTTTGTTGCTGTTTTGAAAATTGAGATTGTAGTTGAATTATTTGGTGTTTTTCATTGTTGATGTTGTTGTTGTTGAATTTTTTGATGTTTTTCATTGTTGAGTTTGTTATTGAATTTATTGGTGATTTTCAAAATAAGGATTTTGTTGAACTTATTGGTGTTATCAATGATTTTTCTTGAACTTTTTGTATTTTTCAAAGTTGAGGTTGCAGTTGAATTTGTTGGTGTTTTTCAAAGTTGTGGTTGTTGTTGAATTTTTTGATGTTTTTCAATGTTGTGGTTTTTTTTGAATTTGTTGGTATTTTTGAATGTTGAGGTTGCTGTTGAATTTTTTGGTGTTTTTCAATGTTGAGGTTGTTGTTGAATTTTTTGGTGTTTTTCAAAGTTGAGGTTGTTGTTGAATATTTTGTTGTTCTTCAATGTTGAGGTTGCTCTTGAATTTCTTGGTGATTGTCAATATTGTGGTTTTTGTTGAATTTATTGGTGAATTCAATTTTTTTTTTAGAATCTTATTGTATTTTTCAAATTTGAGGTTGGAGTTTTATTTGTTGGTGTTTCTCAATGTTGAGGTTGTTGTTGAAATTGTTGGAGTTTTTCAATGTTGAGGTTGTTGTTGAATCTTTTGGTATTTTTCATTGAAGAGATCGTTGTTGTTGAATTTATTCCTGTTTTTCATTGTTGAGTTTGTTGTTGAATTTTTTGGTGTTTTTCATTGTTGAGGTTGTTGTTGAAATTGTTGGAGTTTTTCAATGTTGAGGTTGTTGTTGAATCTTTTGGTATTTTTCATTGAAGAGATCGTTGTTGTTGAAATTTATTCCTGTTTTTCATTGCTGAGGTTGTTGATGAATTTTTTGGTGTTTTTGATTGTTGTGGTCGTTGTTGTTGAATTGTTTGCTGTTTTGCTTGCTGAGGTTGTTGTTGAATTTGTTGGTGTGTTTCATTTTTGAGGTTGTTGTTGAATTTGTTGGTGTTTTGAATATTGAGATTGTTGTTGAATTATTTAGTGTTTTTCATTGCTGAGGTTGCTGTTGAATTTTTTGGTGTTTTTCAATGTTGAGGTTGTTGTTGAATTTTTTGGTGTTTTTCATTGTTGACGCTTTTGTTGAATTTGTTGTTCTTTTTGAATGTTGTAGTTGTTGATGAATTTTTTGGTGTTTTTTATTGTTGAGGTTTTTGTTGAATTTGTTGGTGTTTTTCATTGTTGAGGTTGTTGTTGAATTTGTTGGTGATTTTCAATATTGAGGTTTTAGTTGAATTTGTTGGTGTTTTTCCATGTTGGGGTTTTTGAATTTGTTGGTGTTTTTCAAAGTTGAGGTTGTTGTTGAATATTTTGGTGTTCTTCAATGTTGAGGTTGCTCTTGAATTTCTTGGTGATTGTCAATATTGTGGTTTTTGTTGAATTGATTGGTGTATTCAATTTTTTTTTTTGAATCTTATTGTATTTTTCAAAGTTGAGGTTGGAGTTGTATTTGTTGGTGTTTCTCAATGTTGAGGTTGTTGAATTTTTTGGTGTTTTTCAAAGTTGAGGTTGTTGTTGAATTTTTTGGTGTTTTTCATTGTTGAGTTTTTTGTATAATTGGTTGTAGTTTTTGAATGTTGAGGTTGTTGTTGAATTTATTGATGTTTTTCATTGTTGAGGTTGTTGATGAATTTTTTGGTGATTTTCATTGTTGAGTTTGTTGTTGAATTTTTTGGTGTTTTTCATTGTTGAGGTTGTTGTTGAAATTGTTGGGGTTTTTCAATGTTGAGGTTGTTGTTGAATCTTTTGGTATTTTTCATTGATGAGATCGTTGTTGTTGAATTTATTCCTGTTTTTCATTGCTGAGGTTGTTGATGAATTTTTTAGTGTTTTTCATTGTTGTGGTCGTTGTTGTTGAATTGTTTGCTGTTTTGATTGCTGAGGTTGTTGTTGAATTTGTTGGTGTTTTTCATTTTTGAGGTTGTTGTTGAATTTGTTGGTGTTTTGAATATTGAGATTGCTGTTGAATTATTTTGTGTTTTTCATTGCTGAGGTTGTTGTTGAATTTTTTGATGTTTTTCATTGTTGAGGTTGTGTTGAATTTATTGGTGATTTTCAAAATTAAGGATCTTGTTGAATTTATTGGTGCTATCAATGATTTTTCTTGAACTTTTTTGTATTTTTCAAAGTTGAGGTTGCAGTTGAATTTGTTGGTGTTTTTCAAAGTTGAGGTTGTTGATGAATTTTTTGATGTTTTTCAATGTTGAGGTTTTTGTTGAATTTGTTGGTGTTTTTGAATGTTGAGGTTGTTGAATTTGTTGGTGTTTTTCAAAGTTGTGATTGTTGTTGAACTTTTTAGTGTTTTCATTGTTGAGGTTATTGTTGAATTTGTTGGTGTTTTGGAATGTTGAGGTTGTTGTTGTATTTTTTGATGTTTTTCAATGTTGAGATTTTTGTTGAATTTTATGGTTATTTTCAATTTTGAGTTTGTTGTTGAATTTTTTGATGTTTTTCATTGTTGCGGTACTTGTTGAATTTGATGGTGTTTTTCATTTTTGAGGTTGTTGTTGAATTGTTGGTTTTTTTCATTGCTGAGGTTGATGTTGAATTTGTTGGTTATTTTCAATGTTGAGTTTGTTGAATTTATTGGTGTTATCAATGGTTTATCTTAATCGTTTTTGTATTTTTCAAAGTTGAGGTTGCTGTTGAATTTGTTGGTCTTTTTCAATGTTGAGGTTGTTGAATTTCTTGATGTTTTCCAAAGTTGAGGTTGTTGTTGAATTTTTTGGTGTTTTTCATTGTTGAGGTTTTTGTTGAATTTGTTGGTGTTTCTGAATGTTGAGGATCTTGTTGAATTTTTTGGTGTTTTTCATTGTTGAGGTTGTTGTTGAATTTGTTGTTGTTTTTGAATGTTGAGGTTGGTGTTGAATTGTTTGGTGTTTTTCATTGTTGATGTTCTTTTTGTTGAATTTTTTGATGTTTTTCATTGTTGAGGTTGTTGTTAAATTTGTTGGTGTATTTGAATGTTGAGGTTTTTAAATCTGTTGGTGTTTTTCAAAATTGAGGTTGTTGTTGAATTTTTTGGTGTTTTCGAATGTTGAGGTTGTTGTTGAATTTGTTGGTGTTTTGAATGTTGAGATTGTTGTTGAATTATTTGGTGTTTTTCATTGTTGAGGCTGTTGTTGAATTTGATGGAGTTTTTCAATGTTGAGGTTGTTGTTGAATTTGTTGGTGTATTTCATAGTTGTGGTTGTTGAATTTGTTGGTGTTTTTCCAAGTTGAGGTTGTTGCTGAATTTTTTGGTGTTTTTCATTGTTGAGGTTATTGTTAAATTTGTTGGTGATTTTTAAAGCTGAGGTTGATGTTGAATTTGTTTGTGTATTTGAATGTTGAGGTTGTTAAATCTAATGGCGTTTTTCAAAATTGAGGTTGTTGTTGAATTTTTTGATGTTTTTCATTGTTGACTTTTTTGTTGAATACTATGGTGTTTTTCATTGTTGATGTTGTTGATGAATTTGTTGGTGATTTTCAATATTGAGGTTGTGGTTGAATTTGTTGCTGTTTTTCATTCTTGAGGTTCTTGTTGAATTTTTTGATGTTTTTCATTGCTGAGGATGTTGTTGAATTTGTTGGTGATTTTCAATGTTGAGGTTGTTGAATTTATTATTCTCATCAATGGTTTTTTTTTTATCATTTTTGTATTTTTCAAAGTTGAGGTTGTTGTTGAATTTGTTGGTCTTTTGCAATGTTGAGGTTGTTGAATTTGCTGGTGTTTTTGAATGTTGAGGTTGTTGTTGAATTTTTTGGTGTTTTTCATCGTTGAGGTTGTTGTTGAATTTGTTGTTGTTTTTGAATGTTGAGGTTGTCGATGAATTTTTTGGTGTTTTTCGTTGTTGAGATTTTTGTTGAATTTGTTGCTGGTTTTCAGTGTTGAGGTTGTTGTTGAATTTGTTGGTGATTTTCAATATTGAGGTTGTAGTTGAATTTGTTGGAGTTTTTCCATGTTGAGGTTTTTGAATTTGTTTGTGTTTTTCATTGTTGAGGTTGTTGTTGAATATTTTGGTGTTTTTCAATGTTGAGGTTGTTGTTGAATTTTTTGCTGATTTTCAATATTGAGGTTGTTGTTCAATTTATCGGTGTATTCAATGTTTTTTTTGAATCTTGTTGCATTTTTCAAAGTTGAGGTTGCATTTGAATTTTTGCTGTTTCTCAATGTTGAGGTTGTTGAATTTTTTGGTGCTTTTCATTGTTGAGTTTTTTGTTGAATTTGTCGTTGTTTTTGAATGTTGAGATTGCTGTTGAATTTGTTCGTTATTTTCAATGTTGAGTTTGTTGTTAAATTTTTTGGTATTTTTCATTGTTGAGGTTGTTGTTGAAATTGTTGGAGTTTTTCAATGATGAGGTTGTTGTTGAATCTTTTGGTATTTTTCATTGATGATATCGTTGTTGTTGAATTTATTCCTGTTTTTCATTGCTGAGGTTGTTGATGAATTTTTTAGTGTTTTTGATTTTTGAGGTCGTTGTTGTTGAATTGTTTGCTGTTTTTCCTTGCTGAGGTTGTTGTTGAATTTGTTGGTGTTTTTGAATGTTGAGGTTGTTGTTGAATTTTTTGGTGTTTTTCATTGTTGAGGTTGTTGTTGAATTTGTTGGTGTTTTTGAATGTTGAGGTTGTTGATGAATTTTTTGGTGTTTCTCGGTGTTGAGGTTTTTGTTGAATTTGTTGGTGGTTTTCATTGTTGAGGTTGTTCTTGAATTTGTTTGTGATTTTCAATAGTGAGGTTGTAGTTGAATTTGTTGGTTTTTTTCCATGTTGAGGTTTTTGAATTTGTTGGTGTTTTTCAAAGTTGTGGTTTTTGTTAAATATTTTGGTGTTCTTCATTGTTGAGGTTGTTATTGAATTTTTTGGTGATTTTCAATATTGAGGTTTTTGTTGAATTTATTGGTGTATTCAATGTTTTTTTTTGAATCTTATTGTATTTTTCAAAGTTGAGGTTGCAGTTGAATTTGTTGGTGTTTCTCATTGTTGAGGTTGTTGAATTTATTGGTGTTTTTCAAAGTTGAGGTTGTTGTTGAATTTTTTGTTTTTTTTCGTTGTTGAGTTTTATATTGAATTTGTTGTTGTTTTTGAATGTTGAGGTTGTTGTTTAATTTATTGATGTTTTTCATTGTTGAGGTTGTGTTTGAATTTGTTCGTAATTTTCAATGTTGAGTTTGTTGTTGAATTTTTTGGTGTTTTTCATTGTTGAGGTTGTTGTTGAAATTGGTGGAGTTTTTCAATGTTGAGGTTGTTGTTGAATCTTTTGGTATTTTTCATTGATGAGATCGTTGTTGTTGAATTTATTCCTGTTTTTCATTGCTGAGATTGTTGATGAATTTTTTGGTGTTTTTGATTTTTGAGGTCGTTGTTGTTGAATTGTTTGCTGTTTTTCCTTGCTGAGGTTGTTGTTGAATTTGTTGGTGTTTTTGAATGTTGAGGTTGTTGTTGAATTTTTTGGTGTTTTTCATTGTTGAGGTTTTTGTTGAATTTGTTGGTGTTTTTGAATGTTGAGGTTGTTGATGAATTTTTTGGTGTTTTTCGTTGTTGAGGTTTTTGTTGAATTTGTTGCTGGTTTTCAGTGTTGTGGTTGTTGTTGAATTTGTTGGTGTTTTTCCATGTTGAGGTTTTTGAATTTGTTAGTGTTTTTCATTGTTGATGTTGTTGTTGAATATTTTGGTGTTTTTCAATGTTGAGGTTGTTGTTGAATTTATTGGTGTATTCAATGATTTTTTTTGAATCTTACTGCATTTTTCAATGTTGAGGTTGCATTTGAATTTGTTGCTGTTTCTCAATGTTGAGGTTGTTGCATTTTTTGGTGTTTTTCAAAGTTGAGGTTGTTGTTGAATTTTTTGGTGCTTTTCATTGTTGAGTTTTTTGTTGAATTTGTTGTTGTTTTTGAATGTTGAGGTTGTTGTTGAATTTTTTGGTGTTTTTCATTGTTGAGGTTGTTGTTGAAATTGTTGGAGTTTTTCAATGTTGTGGTTGTTGTTGAATCTTTTGGTATTTTTCATTGATGAGATCGTTGTTGTTTGAATTTATTCCTGTTTTTCATTGCTGAGGTTGTTGATGAATTTTTTGGTGTTTTTAATTGTTGAGGTCGTTGTTGGTGAATTGTTTGCTGTTTTTCCTTGCTGTGGTTGTTGTTGAATTTGTTGGTGTTCTTGAATGTTTAGGTTGTTGTTGAATTTGTTGGTGTTTTGAATATTGAGATTGTTGTTGAATTATTTGGTGTGTTTCATTGTTGAGGTTGTTGTTGTTGAATTTTTTTGATGTTTTTCATAGTTGAGGTTGTTGTTGAATTTATTGGTGATTTTCAATATTAAGGATCTTGTTGAATTTATTGTTGTTATCAATGATTTTTCTTGTACTTTTTTGTATTTTTCAAAGTTGAGGTTGCAGTTGAATTTGTTGGTGTTTTTCAAAGATGAGGTTTTTGTTCAATTTGTTGGTGTTTTTGAATGTTGAGGTTGTTGTTGAATTTGTTGGTGTTTTTCAGTGTTGAGGTTGTTGTTGAATTTTTTGGTGTTTTTCATTGTTGAGGTTTTTG
This sequence comes from Cetorhinus maximus, assembly GCF_964194155.1. Classification (NCBI taxonomy): domain Eukaryota; kingdom Metazoa; phylum Chordata; class Chondrichthyes; order Lamniformes; family Cetorhinidae; genus Cetorhinus; species Cetorhinus maximus. Next base: position 813,381 of record NW_027596143.1, read on the forward strand.
TTGAATTTGTTGGTGTTTTTCATTGCTGAGGTTGTTGTTGAATTTGTTTGTGATTTTCAATATTGAGGTTGTAGTTGAATTTGTTGGTGTTTTTCCATGTTGAGGTTTTTGAATTTGTTGGTGTTTTTCAAAGTTGTGGTTTTTGTTAAATATTTTGTTGTTCTTCAATGTTGAGGTTGTTCTTGAATTTTTTGGTGATTTTCAATATTGAGGTTCTTGTTGAATTTATTGGTGTATTCAATTTTTTTTTTTTTGAATCTTATTGTATTTTTCAAAGTTGAGGTTGCAGTTGAATTTGTTGGTGTTTCTCAATGTTGAGGTTGTTGAATTTTTTGGTGTTTTTCAAAGTTGAGGTTGTTATTGAATTTTTTGGTGTTTTTCGTTGTTGAGTTTTATGTTGAATTTGTTGTTGTTTTTGAATGTTGAGGTTGTTGTTTAATTTATTGATGTTTTTCATTGTTGAGGTTGTTGTTGAATTTGTTCATAATTTTCAATGTTGAGTTTGTTGTTGAATTTTTTGGTGTTTTTCGTTGTTCAGGTTGTTGTTGAAATTGGTGGAGTTTTTCAATGTTGAGGTTGTTGTTGAATCTTTTGGTATTTTTCATTGATGAGATCGTTGTTGTTGAATTTAATCCTGTTTTTCATTGCTGAGGTTGTGGATGAATTTTTTGGTGTTATTCATTGTTGAGGTCTTTGTTGTTGAATTGTTTGTTGTTTTTCATTTCTGATGTTGTTGTTGAATTTGTTGGTGTTTTTGAATGTTGATGTTGTTGATGAATTTTTTACTGTTTTTCATTGTTGAGGTTGTTGTTGAATTTGTTGGTATTTTCGAATGTTGATGTTGTTGTTGATTTTGTTGGTGTTTTGAATATTGAGATTGTTGTTGAATTATTTGGTATTTTTCATTGTTGAGGTTGTTGTTGAATTTTTTGATGTCTTTCATTGTTGAGGTTGTTGTTGAATTTATTGCTGATTTTCAATATTACGGATCTTTTTGAATTTATTGGTGTTATCAATGATTTTTCTTGAACTTTTTTGTATTTTTCAAAGTTGAGGTTGCAGTTGAATTTGTTGGTATTTTTCAAAGTTGAGATTCTTTTTGAATTTTTTGAAGTTTTTCAATGTTGATGTTTTTGTTGTATTTGTTGGTGTTTTTGAATGTTGAGGTTGTTGTTGAATTTGTTGGTCTTTTTCAATGTTGAGGTTGTTGTTGAATTTTTTGGTGTTTTCCATTGTTGAGGCTTTTGTTGAATTAGTTTTTGTTTTTGAATGTTGAGGTTGTTGAATAATTTTTTGGTGTTTTTCATTGTTGAGGTTTTTGTTGAATTTGTTGGTGTTTTTCATTGTTGAGGTTGATGTTGAATTTGTTCATGATTTTCAATATTGAGGTTATAGTTGAATTTGTTAGTGTTTTTCCATGTTGGGGTTTTTGAATTTGTTGGTGTTCTTCAAAGTTGAGGTTCTTGTTGAATATTTTGGTGTTCTTGAATGTTGAGGTTGTTCTTGAATTTTTTGGTGATTTTCAATATTGAGGTTTTTGTTGAATTTATTGGTGTATTCAATCTTTTTTTTTGAATCTTATTGTATTTTTCAAAGTTGAGGTTGCAGTTGAATTTGTTGGTGTTTCTCAATATTGAGGTTGTTGAACTTTTTGGTGTTTTTCAAAGTTGACGTTGTTTTTGAAATTTTCTGGTGTTTTTCGTTGTTGAATTTTATGTTCAATTTGTTGTTGTTTTTGAATGTTGAGGTTGTTGTTTAATTTATTGATGTTGTTGGTATTTTTCAGTGTTGAGGTTGTTGAATTATTTGGTCTTTTTCAAAGATGAGGTTGCTGTTCAATTTGTTGGTTATATTCAATATTGACGTTGTTGTTGAATTTGTTGGTTTTATCAATATTTATATTGTTGAAATTTTTTGTATTTTTAAAAGTTGAGGTTGTTGTTGAATATGATGGTGTTTTTGAAAGTTGAGGTTGTAGTTGAATTTTTTCGTGTTTTTCAATGTTAAGGTTGTTGTTGAATTTGTTGGTGTTTTTGAATGTTGAGGTTGTTATTGAATTTGTTGGTTTCTTTCAAAGTTGAGGTTGTTGTTGAATTTTTTGATGTTTTTCATTGTCGAGGTTGTTGTTGATCTTTTTGGTGTTTTTCATTGTTGATGTTGTTGTTGAATTTTTTGCTTTTTTTCATTGTTGAGGTTGTTGTTGTTGAATTTGTTGGTGTATTTCAATTTTGAGGTTGTTGAATTAGTTGGTGTATTTCATTGTTGAGTTAGTTGTTGAATTTGCTGGTGTTTTGCAATGTTGAGAATTTGTTGGTGTTTTTGAAAGTTGAGGTTGCTGTTGAATTAGTTGGTGATATTCAATATTGAGGTTGTTGTTGAATTTGTTGGTGTTATCAATATTTATTTTGTTCAAATTTTTTGTATTTTTCAAAGTTGAGGTTGCAGTTGAATTTGTTGGTGTTTTTCAATGTTGAGGTTGTTGATTTTGTTGGTGTTTTTCAAAGTTGAGGTTGTTGTTGAATTATTAAGTTTTTTTCATTGTTGAGGTTTTTTTTGAACTTGTTGGAGTTTTTCAATGTTGAGGTTGTTGTTGATCTTTTAGGTGTTATCCATTGCTTTGGTTGTTGTTGAATTTTTTGGTGTTTTTCAATGTTCAGGTAGTTCAATTTTGTGGTGATTTTCAATGTTGAGTTTGTTGTTGAATTTTTTGGTGTTTTTCATTGTTGCGGTTGTTGTTGAAATTGTTGGAGTTTTTCAATGTTGAGGTTGTTGTTGATCTTTTAGGTGTTATTCATTGCTTTGGTTGTTGTTGTTGAATTTTTTGGTGTTTTTAATTTTTCAGGTAGTTGTTGTTGAATTTTTTGATATTTTCATTTGCGGAGGTTGTTGTTTTGTTGGTGATTTTCAATGTTGAGTTAGTTGTTGAATGTGTTGGTGTTAACAATGGCTTTTTTTTAACTTTTTTGTATTTTTCAAAGTTGAGGTTGCAGTTGAATTTGTTGGTGTTTTTCATTGTTGAGGTTGATGTTGAATTTGTTCATGATTTTCAATATTGAGGTTGTAGTTGAATTTGTTAGTGTTTTTCCATGTTGGGGTTTTTGAATTTGTTGGTGTTTTTCAAAGTTGAGGTTCTTGTTGAATATTTTGGTGTTCTTCAATGTTGAGGTTGTTCTTGAATTTTTTGGTGATTTTCAATATTGAGGTTTTTGTTGAATTTATTGGTGTATTCAATCTTTTTTTTTGAATCTTATTGTATTTTTCAAAGTTGAGGGTGCAGTTGAATTTGTTGGTGTTTCTCAATGTTGAGGTTGTTGAACTTTTTGGTGTTTTTCAAAGTTGACGTTGTTTTTGAAATTTTCTGGTGTTTTTCGTTGTTGAATTTTATGTTCAATTTGTTGTTGTTTTTGAATGTTGAGGTTGTTGTTTAATTTATTGATGTTTTTCATTGTTGAGGTTGTGTTTGAATTTGTTCGTAATTTTCAATGTTGAGTTTGTTGTTGAATTTTTTGGTGTTTTTCATTGTTGAGGTTGTTGTTGAAATTGGTGGAGTTTTTCAATGTTGAGGTTGTTGTTGAATCTTTTGGTATTTTTCATTGATGAGATCGTTGTTGTTGAATTTATTCCTGTTTTTCATTGCTGAGTTTGTGGATGAATTTTTTGGTGTATTTCATTGTTGAGGTCTTTGTTGTTGAATTGTTTGATGTTTTTCATTGCTGAGGTTGTTGTTGAATTTGTTGGTGTTTTTGAATGTTGAGGTTGTTGTTGAATTTTTTGGTGTTTTTCATTGTTCAGGTTGTTGTTGAATTTGTTGGTATTTTCGAATGTTGAGGTTGTTGTTGAATTTGTTGGTGATTTTCAATATTGAGGTTGTAGTTGAATTTGTTGGTGTTTTTCATTCTTTAGGTTGTTGTTGAATTTTTTGGTGTTTTTCATTGTTGACGTTGTTGTTGTATTTTTGGGTGCTTTTGAATGTTGAGGTTGTTGTTGAATTTTTTGGTGATGTTCATTGTTGAGGTTGTTGTTGAATTTGTTGGTGTTTTTCAAAGTTGACGTTGTTGTTGATTTTTTTGGTGTTTTTAATTGTTGAGGTTTTTGTTGAATTTGTTGTCGTGTTTGAATGTTGAGGTTGTTGTTGAATTTTTTGGTGCTTTTCATTGTTGAGGTTGTTGTTGAATTTGTTGGTGTTTTTGAATGTTGAGGTTGTTGATGAATTCTTTGGTGTTTTTCATTGCTGAGATTGGTGTTGAATTTGTTGGTGTTTTCGAATGTTGAGGTTGTTGTTGAATTTGTTGGTGATTCTTAATATTGAGGTTGTAGTTGAATTTGTTGGTGTTTTTCCATGTTGAGATTTTTGAATTTGTTGGTGTTTTTCAAAGTTGAGGTAGTTGTTGAATATTATGGTGTTTTTCAATGTTAATGTTCTTGTTGAATTTATTGGTGTTATCAATGATTTTGCTTGAACTTTTTTGAAGTTTTCAAAGTTGTGGTTGCAGTTGAATTTGTCGTTGTTTTTCAAAGTTGAGATTTTTGAATTGTTGGTTTTTTTCAAAGTTGAGGTTGTTGTTGAATTTTTTAATATTTTTCATTGCTGAGGTTGTTGTTGAATTTGTTGGAGTTTTTCAATGTTGAGTTGTTGTTGAATTTTTCGGTGTTTTTCATTGTTGAGGTCGATGTTGTTGAATTGTTTGCCTGTTTTCATAGTTGAGGTTGTTGATGAATTTGTTGGTGATTTTCAATATTGAGGTTGTTGTTGAATTTGTTGGTGTTATCAATGTTTTTTTTTAAACTTTTTTGTATTTTTCAAAGCTGAGTTTGCACTTTAATTTGTTAGTGTTTTTTAATGTTGATGTTGTTGAATGTCTTGGTGATTTTCAAAGTTGTGATTGTTGTTGAATGTTTTGGTGTTTTCATTGTTGAGATTTTTGTTGAATTTGTTGGTGATTTTCAATTTTGAGTTTGTTGTTGAATTTTTTGGTGTTTTTCATTGTTGCGGTACTTGTTGAATTTGTTGGTGTTTTTCATTGTTGAGGTTCTTGTTGAATTTGTTGGTGATTTTCAATGTTGAGGTGGTTGAATTTATTGGTGTTATCAATGGTTTTTTTTTATTTTATTTGTATTTTTCAAAGTTGAGGTTGCAGTTGAATTTGATGCTGCTTTTCAATGTTGAGTTTGTTGAATTTATTTGTGTTTTTCAAAGTTGAGGTTGTTGTTGAATTTTTTGGTGTTTTTCATTGTTGAGTTAGTTGTTGAATTTGCTGGTGTTTTGCAATGTTGAGATTGTTGTTGAATTTGTTGATGATTTTCAATATTGAGCTTGTTGTTGAATTTTTTGTTGTTATCAATGGTTCCTTTTGAACTTTTTGTATTTTTCAAAGTTGATGATGCAGTTCAATTTGTTGGTGTTTTTCAATGTTGAGGTTGTTGAATTTGTTGGTGTTTTTCAAAGTTGAGGTTCCTGTTGAATTTGTTGGTGATATTCAATATTGAGGTTGTTGTTGAATTTGTTGGTGTTATCAATATTTATTTTGTTCAAATTTTTTGTATTTTTCAAAGTTGAGGTTGCAGTTGAATTCGTTGGTGTTTTTCAATGTTGAGGTTGTTGAATTTATTGGTGTTTTTCATTGTTGAGGTTTTTGTTGAATTTGTTGGAGTTTTTCAATGTTGAGGTTGTTGTTGTATTTGTTGGTATTTTTCAAAGTTGAGGTTGCTGTTGAATTTGTTGGTGTTTTTCAAAGTTGAGTTTGTTTTTGCATTTTTTGCTGTTTCTCATTGTTGAGGTTTTTGTTGAATTTGTTGTTGGTTTTGAATGTTGAGGTTGTTGTTGAATTTTTTGATGTTTTTCATTGTTGAGGTTGTTGTTGAATTTGTTGGTGTTATCAATGGTATTTTTTGAACTTTTTTGTATTTTTCAAAGATGATGATGCAGTTGAAATTGTTGGTGATTTTCAATGTTGAGGTTGTTGAATTTGTTGGTCTTTTTCAAAGTTGAGGTTGCTATTGAATTTGTTGGTTATATTCAATAATGACGTTGTTGTTGAATTAGTTGGTTTTATCAATATTTATTTTGATGAAATTTTTTGTAATATTATAAGTTGAGGTTGTTGTTGAGTTTGATGGTGTTTTTCAAAGTTGAGGTTCTTGTTGAATTTTTTCGTGTTTTTCAATGTTGAGGATGTTGTTGAATTTGTTGGTGTTTTTGATTGTTGAGGTTGTTAATGAATTAGTTGGTTTTTTTCAAAGTTGAGGTTGTTGTTGTTGAATTTTCCGGTGCTTTTCATTGTTGAAGTTGTTGTTGTTGAATTTGTTGTTGATTATCATTGTTGAGGTTTTGTTGAATTTGTTGGTGATTTTCAATGTTGAGTATGTTGTTGAATTTTTTGGTGTTATCAATGATTTTTTTTGAACTTTTTTGTAATTTTCAAAGTTGAGGTTGCAGTTGAATTTGTTGGTGTTTGTCAATGTTGAGGTTGTTGAATTTGTTGGTGTTTTTCAAAGTTGAGGTTGTTGTTGAATTTTACGGTGTTTTTCATTGTTGAGGTTGCTGTGGATCTTTTTGGTGTTTTTCGTTGTTGAGGTTGTTGTTGATCATTTTGGCGTTTTTCATTGTTGATGTTGTGGTTGAATTTTTTGGAGTTTTTCATTGTTGAGTTGTTGTTGTTGAATTTGTTGGTGTTTTTCAAAGTTGAGGTTGCTGTTGAATTTGTTGGTGATATTCAATATTGAGGTTGTTGTTGAATTTGTTGGTGTTATCAATATTTATTTTGTTCATGTTTTTTGTATTTTTCAAAGTTGAGTTTGCAGTTGTATTTGTTGGTGTTTTTCAATATTGAGGTTGTGGAATTTGTTGGTGTTTTTCAAAGTTGAGGTTGTTGTTGAATTATTTGGTTTTTTTCATTGTTGAGGTTTTTGTTGAACTTGTTGTTTTTGATAGTTGAGTTTGTTGGTGAATTTTGTGGTGATTTTCAATGTTGAGTTTGTTGTTGAATTTTTATTGTGTTTTTCATTGTTGCGGTTGTTGTTGAAATTGTTGGAGTTTTTCCATGTTGAGGTTGTTGTTGATCTTTTTGGTGTTTTTCATTGCTTTGGTTGTTGTTGTTGAATTTTTTGGTGTTTTTCATTGTTCAGGTAGTTGTTGTTGCATTTTTTGATATTTGTCTTTGCTGAGGTTGATGTTGAATTTGTTGGTGATTTTCAATGTTGAGTTTGTTGTTGAATGTGTTGGTTTTTTGCAATTTTAAGGTTTTTGATGAATTTGTTGGTGATTTTCAATATTGAGGTTGTTGATGAATTTATTGGTGTTATCAATGTTTTTTTTTAAACTTTTTTGTATTTTTCAAAGTTGAGGTTGCAGTTGAATTTGTTGGTGCTTTTCAATGTTGTGGTTGTTGAATTTGTTGGTGTTTTTCATTGTTGAAGTTGTTGTTGAATTTTTTTGGTATTTTTCATTGTTGAGGTTTTTGTTGAATTTGTTGGTGTTTTTGAATATGAGGTTGTTGTTGAATTTTTTGGTGTTTTTCATTGTTGAGGTTGTTGAATTTGTTGGAGTTCTTCAATCTTGAGGTTGTTGTTATATTTGTTGGTATTTTTCAAAGTTGAGGTTGCAGTTGAATTTGTTGGTGTTTTTCAAAGTTGAGGTTGTTGTTGCATTTTTTGGTGTTATTCACTGTTGAGGTTTTTGTTGAATTTGTTGGTGGTTTTGAGTGTTTAGGTTGTTGCTGAATTTTTTGATGTTTTTCATTGTTGAGGTTGTTCTTGAATTTGTTGGTGCTATCAATGGTATTTTTTGACCTTTTTTGTATTTTTCAAAGTTGATGAAGCAGTTGAATTTGTTGGTATTTTTCAGTGTTGAGGTTGTTGAATTATTTGGTCTTTTTCAAAGATGAGGTTGCTGTTCAATTTGTTGGTTATATTCAATATTGACGTTGTTGTTGAATTTGTTGGTTTTATCAATATTTATATTGTTGAAATTTTTTGTATTTTTAAAAGTTGAGGTTGTTGTTGAATATGATGGTGTTTTTGAAAGTTGAGGTTGTAGTTGAATTTTTTCGTGTTTTTCAATGTTAAGGTTGTTGTTGAATTTGTTGGTGTTTTTGAATGTTGAGGTTGTTATTGAATTTGTTGGTTTCTTTCAAAGTTGAGGTTGTTGTTGAATTTTTTGATGTTTTTCATTGTCGAGGTTGTTGTTGATCTTTTTGGTGTTTTTCATTGTTGATGTTGTTGTTGAATTTTTTGCTTTTTTTCATTGTTGAGGTTGTTGTTGTTGAATTTGTTGGTGTATTTCAATTTTGAGGTTGTTGAATTAGTTGGTGTATTTCATTGTTGAGTTAGTTGTTGAATTTGCTGGTGTTTTGCAATGTTGAGAATTTGTTGGTGTTTTTGAAAGTTGAGGTTGCTGTTGAATTAGTTGGTGATATTCAATATTGAGGTTGTTGTTGAATTTGTTGGTGTTATCAATATTTATTTTGTTCAAATTTTTTGTATTTTTCAAAGTTGAGGTTGCAGTTGAATTTGTTGGTGTTTTTCAATGTTGAGGTTGTTGATTTTGTTGGTGTTTTTCAAAGTTGAGGTTGTTGTTGAATTATTAAGTTTTTTTCATTGTTGAGGTTTTTTTTGAACTTGTTGGAGTTTTTCAATGTTGAGGTTGTTGTTGATCTTTTAGGTGTTATCCATTGCTTTGGTTGTTGTTGAATTTTTTGGTGTTTTTCAATGTTCAGGTAGTTCAATTTTGTGGTGATTTTCAATGTTGAGTTTGTTGTTGAATTTTTTGGTGTTTTTCATTGTTGCGGTTGTTGTTGAAATTGTTGGAGTTTTTCAATGTTGAGGTTGTTGTTGATCTTTTAGGTGTTATTCATTGCTTTGGTTGTTGTTGTTGAATTTTTTGGTGTTTTTAATTTTTCAGGTAGTTGTTGTTGAATTTTTTGATATTTTCATTTGCGGAGGTTGTTGTTTTGTTGGTGATTTTCAATGTTGAGTTAGTTGTTGAATGTGTTGGTGTTATCAATGGCTTTTTTTTAACTTTTTTGTATTTTTCAAAGTTGAGGTTGCAGTTGAATTTGTTGGTGTTTTTCAATGTTGTGGTTGTTGAATTTGTTGTTGTTTTTGAATATTGAGGTTGTTGTTGAATTTGTTGGAGTTTTTCAATGTTGAGGTTGTTGTTGTATTTGTTAGTATTTTTCAAAGTAGAGGTTGCAGTTGAATTAGTTGGTGTTTTTCAAAGTTGAGTTTTTTGTCGCATTTTTTGGTGTTTTTCATTGTTGAGGTTGTTGTTGAATTTGTTGGTAATTTTCAATGTTGATGATGTTGTTGAATTTATTGGTGTTATCAATGGTTTTTTTTGAACTTTTTTGTAATTTTCAAAGTTGAGGTTGCATTGAATTTGTTGGAGTTTTTCAATGTTGAGGTTGTTGAATTTGTTGGTGTTTTTCAAAGTTGAGGGTGTTGTTGAATTTTACAGTGTTTTTCATTGTTGAGGTTGCTGTGGATCTTTTTGGTGTTTTTCATTGTTGAGGTTGTTGTTGATCATTTTGGTGTTTTTCATTGTTGATGTTGTTGTTGAATTTTTTGGTTTTTTTCATTGTTGAGGTTGTTGTTGTTGAATTTGTTGGTGTATTTCAATGTTGAGGTTGTTGAATTTGTTGGTTTATTGCATTGTTGAGTTAGCTGTTGAATTTGCTGGTGTTTTGCAATGTTGAGATTGTTGTTGAATTTGTTGGTGATTTTCAATATTGAGCTTGTGGTTGAATTGTTTAGTGTTATCAATGGTTTCTTTTGAACTTTTTGTATTTTTCAAAGTTGATGATGCAGTTGAATTTGTTAGTGTTTTTCAATGTTGAAGTTGTTGAATTTGTTGGTGTTTTTCAATGTTGATGTTGCTGTTGCATTTGTTGGTGACATTCAATATTGAGGTTGTTGTTGAATTTGTTGGTGTTATCAATATTTATTTTGTTCAAATTTTTTGTATTTTTCAAAGTTGAGGTTGCAGTTGAATTTGTTGGTGTTTTTCAATGATGAGGTTGTTGAATTTGTTGGTGTTTTTCAAAGTTGAGGTTGTTGTTGAATTATTTGGTTTTTTTCATTGTTGAGGTTTTTGTTGGTATATTTCAATGCTGGTGTTTTTGATAGTTGAGTTTGTTGTTGAATTTTGTGGTGATTTTCAATGTTGAGTTTGTTGTTGAATTTTTTGGTGTTTTTCATTGTTGCGGTTGTTGTTGACATTGTTGGAGTTTTTCAATGTTGAGGTTGTTGTTGATCTTTTGGTGATTTGCATTGCTTTGGTTGTTGTTGTTGAATTTTATGGTGTTTTTCATTTTTCAGGTAGTTGTTGTGAATTTTTTGATCTTTGTCTTTGCTGAGGTTGATGTTAAATTTGTTGGTGATTTTCAATGTTGAGTTTGTTGGTGAATGTGTTGGTGTTTTGCAATGTTAAGGCTTTTGTTGAATTTGTTTCTGATTTTCAATATTGAGGTTGTTGTTGAAGTTATTGGTGTTATCAATGGTCTTTTTTTAACTTTTTGTATTTTTCAAATTTGAGGTTGCAGTTGAATTTGTTGGTGTTTTTCAATGTTGTGGTTCTTGCATTTGTTGGTGTTTTTCATTGTTGAGGTTGTTGTTGAATTTGTTTGGTAGTTTTCATTGTTGAGGCTTTTGTTGAATTTGTTGGTGTTTTTGAATATTGAGGTTGTTGTTGAATTTTTTGGTGTTTTTCATTGTTGACGTTGTTGTTGAATTTGTTGGTGATTTTCAACATTGTGTTTGTTATTGAATGTGTTGGTGTTTTGGAATGTTAAGGTTTTTGTTGATTTTGTTGGTGATTTTCATTTTTGAGGTTGTTGTTGAATTTGTTGCTGATTTTCAATGTTGAGGATGTTGTTGAATTTATTGGTGTTATCAATGGTTTTTTTTTAACTTTTTTGTAATTTTCATAGTTGAGGTTGCAGTTGAATTTGTTGGTGTTTTTCAATGTTGAGGTTGTTGAATTTGTGGGTGTTTTTCAAAGTTGAGGTTGTTGTTGAATTTTACGGTGTTTTTCATTGTTGAGGTTGCTGTGGATCTTTTTGGTGTATTTCATTGTTGAGGTTGTTGTTTATCATTTTGGTGTTTTTCATTGTTGATGTTGTTGAATTTATTGGTGTTTTTCATTGTTGAGGTTGTTGTTGTTCAATTTGTTGGTGTTTTTCAATGCTGAGGTTGTTGAATTTGTTGGTGTATTTCATTGTTGAGTTAGTTGTTGAATTTGCTGATGTATTTCAATGTTGAGATTGTTGTTGAATTTGTTGGTGATTTTCAATATTGAGCTTGTTGTTGAATTTTTTAGTGTTATCAATGGTTTCTTTTGAACGTCTTGTATTTTTCAAAGTTGATGATGCAGTTGAATTTGTTAGTGTTTTTCAATGTTGAGGTTCTTGAATTTGTTGGTGTTTTTCAAAGTTGAGGTTGCTGTTGAATTTGTTGGTGATATTCAATATTGAGGTTGTTGTTGAATTTTTTGGTGTTATCAATATTTATTTTGTTCAAATTTTTTGTATTTTTCAAAGTTGAGGATGTTGTTGAATTATTTGGTTTTTTTCACTGTTGAGGTTTTTGTTGGTGTATTTCAATGTTGGTGTTTTTGATAGTTGAGTTTGTTGTTGAATTTTGTGGTGATTTTCAATGTTGAGTTTGTTGTTGAATTTTTTTGGTGTTTTTCATTGTTGCGGTTGTTGTTGAAATTGTTGGAGTTTTTCAATGTTGAGGTTGTTGTTGATCTTTTTGGTGATTTTCATTGCTTTGGTTGTTGTTGAATTTTATGGTGTTTTTCATTTTTCAGGTAGTTGTTGTTGAATTTTTTGATATTTGTCTTTGCTGAGGTTGATGTTGAATTTGTTGGTGATTTTCAATGTTGAGTTTGATGGTGAATGTGTTGGTGTTTTGCAATGTTAAGGTTTTTTTTGAATTTGTTGGTGATTTTCAATATTGAGGTTGTTGTTGAAGTTATTGCTGTTATCAATGGTTTTTTTTTAACTTTTTGTATTTTTCAAATTTGAGGTTGCAGTTGAATTTGTTGGTGTTTTTCAATGTTGTGGTTAATGCATTTGTTGGTGTTTTTCATTGTTGAGGTTGTTGTTGAATTTGTTTGGTATTTTTCATTGTTGAGGTTTTTGTTGAATTTGTTGGTGTTTTTCAATATTGAGGTTGTTATTGAATTTTTTGGTGTTTTTCATTGTTGGCGTGGTTGTTGAATTTGTTGGTGATTTTCAACGTTGTGTTTGTTGTTGAATGTGTTGGTGTTTTGCAATCTTAAGGTTTTTGTTGAATTTGTTGGTGATTTTCAATATTGAGGTTGTTGTTGAATTTATTGGGATTATCAATGGTTTTATTTTAACTTTTCTGTATTTTTCAAAGTTGTGGTTGCAGTTGAATTTGTTATTGTTTTTCAATGTTGTGGTTGTTGAATGTGTTGGTGTTTTTCATTGTTGAGGTTGTTGTTGAATTTTTTTGGTATTTTTCATCGTTGAGGTTTTTGTTTAATTTGTTGGTCTTTTTGAATATTGAGGTTGATGTTGAATATTTTGGTGTTTTTCATTGTTGAGGTTGTTGTTGAATGTGTTGGAGTTTTTCAATGTTGAGGTTGTTGTTGTACTTGTTGGTATTTTTCAAAGTTGAGGTTGCAGTTGAAGTTGTTGGTGTTTTTCAAAGTTGAGGTTGTTGTTGCATATTTTGGTGTTTTTCATTGTTGAGGTTTTTGTTGAATTTGTTGGTGGTTTTGAATGTTGAGGTTGTTGTTGAATTTATTGGTGTTTTTCAATGATGTGGTTGTTGTTGAATTTTTAGGTGTTTTTCATTGTAGAGGTTGTTGTTGAATATGTTGGTGTTATCAATTGTTTTTTTTTGAACGTTTTTGTATTTTTCAAAGTTGATGTTGCAGTTGAATTTCTTGGTGTTTTTCAATGTTGAGGTTGTTTAATTTGTTGGTGTTTTTCAAAGTTGCGGTTGCTGTTGAAATTGTTGGTGTTTTCAATATTGATTTTGTTCAAAGTTTTTGTATTTTTCAAAGTTGAGGATGCAGTTGAATTTATTGGTGTTTTTCAATGTTGAGGTTGTTGAGTTTGTTGGTGTTTTTCAAAGTTGAGGTTGTTGTTGAATTTTTTGTTGTTTTTCATTGTTTAGGTTGTTATTGAATTTGCTGGTGTTTTTCAAAGTTGAGGTTGTTGTTGAATTTCTTAGTGCTTTTCATTATTGAGGTTGTTGTTGATCTTTTTCGTTTTTTTCATTGATGAGGTCGTTGTTGTTGAATTCCTTGGTGTTTTTCATTGTTGAGGTTGTTGTTGTCGAATTTTTTTGGGTTTTTCATTGTTGAGGTTGTTGTTGAATTTGTTGGTGATTTTCAATGTTGAGGGTGTTGTTCAATTTATTGGTGTCATCAATGGTTCCTTTTGAACTTTTTTGTATTTTTCAAAGTTGAGGTTGCAGTTGAATTTGTTGGTGTTTTTCAATGTTGAGGTTGTTGAATTTGTTGGTGTTTTTCAATGTTGAGGTTGTTGATGAATTTTTCGGTGTTTTTCATTGTTGAGGTTGTTGTGGATCTTTTTGGTGTTTTTCATTGTTGAGGTTGTTGTTGATTTTTTTTGTGTTTTTCATTGTTAAGGTTGTTGTTGAATTTTTTGATATTTGTCATTGTTGAGGTTGTTGTTGAATTTTTTGATGTTTTTCATTTTTGAGTTTGTTGTTGATCATTTTGGTCTTTTTCATTGTTGATGTTGTTGTTGTTGAATTTGTTGCTGTTTTTCAATGTTGAAGTTGTTGAATTTGTTGGCGTATTTCATGGTTGAGGTTGTTGTTGAATTAGTTGGTGTTTTGCAATGTTGAGGCTGTTGTTGAATTTGTTGTTGATTTTCAATATTGAGCTTGTTGTTGAATTTATTGGTGTTATCAATGGTTCTTTTTTAACTTTTTTGTATTTTTCAAAGTTGAGGTTGCATTTGAATTTGTTGGTGTTTTTCAATGTTGTGGTTGTTGAATTTGTTGTTGTTTTTGAATATTGAGGTTGTTGTTGAATTTGTTGGAGTTTTTCAATGTTGAGGTTGTTGTTGTATTTGTTAGTATTTTTCAAAGTAGAGGTTGCAGTTGAATTTGTTGGTGTTTTTCAAAGCTGAGGTTGTTGTCGCATTTTTTGGTGTTTTTCATTGTTGAGGTTTTTTTTGAATTTGTTGATGGTTTTGAAAGTTGAGGTTTTTGTTGCATTATTTGATGTCTTTTATTGGTGAGGTTGTTGTTGCATTTGTTGTTGTTATCAATGGTTTTTATTGAACTTTTTTGTATTTTTCAAAGTTGATGATGCATTTGAATTTGTTGGTGTTTTTCAATGTTGAAGTTGTTGAATTTTTTGGTGTTTTTCATTGTTGAGGTTTTTGTTGAATGTGTTAGTGTTTTTGAATGTTGCGCTTGTTGTTGAATATTTTGATGTGTTTCATTGTTGAGGTTGTTGTTGAATTTGCTGGTCTTTTTCAGTGTTGAGGTTGTTGAATTTGTTGCTGTTTTTCAAAGTTGAGGTTGCTGTTGAATTTGTTGGTTATATTCAATATTGAGGTTCTTGTTGAATTCGTTGGTTTTATCAATATTTATTTTGTCGAAATTTTTTGTATTTTTAAAAGTTGAGGTTGTTGTTGAATTTGATGCTGTTTTTCAATGTTGAGGTTGTTGAATTTGTTGATGTTTTTCAAAGTTGAGGTTGTTGTTGAATTTTTTCGTGTTTTTCATTGTTGAGGTTGTTGTTGAATTTTTTGACGTTTTTCATTGTTGAGGTTGTTGTTGTTAAATTTTTTGGTGTTTATCATTTAGAGGTTGTTGTTGTTGAATTTTCTGATGTTTTTCATTGTTGAGGTTGTTGTTGATCATTTTGGTGATTTTCAATGTTTAGGTTGTTGTTGAATTTTTTGATGTTTTTCATTGTTGTGGTTGTTGTTGAATTTGTTGGTGACTTTCATTGTTGAGGTTGTTGTTGAATTTGTTGGTGATTTTCAATGTTGAGGCTGTTGTTGAATTTATTGGTGTAGTCAATGGCTTTTTTTTAACTTTTTTGTAATTTTCAAAGTTGAGGCTGCAGTTGAATTTGTTGGTGTTTTTCAATGTTGAGGTTGTTGAATTTGTTGGTGTTTTTCAAAGTTGAGGTTGTTGTTGAATTTTTTGTTGTTTTTCATTGTTGAGGTTGTTATTGAATTTGCTGGTGTTTTTCAAAGTTGAGGTTGTTGTTGAATTTCTTAGTGCTTTTCATTATTGAGGTTGTTGTTGATCTTTTTGGTGTTTTTCATTGCTGAGGTTGTTGTTGTTCAATTTGTTGGTCTTATCAATATTTATTTTGTTGAAATTTTTTGTATTTTTAAAAGTTGAGGTTGTTGAATTTGTTGGTGTTATTTTGTTGAATTCTTTGATGTTTTTCATTGTTGAGGTTGTTGTTGTTGAATTTTTTGATGTTTTTCATTGTTGAGGTTGTTCTTGAATTTGCTGGCCTTTTTCAACGTTGAGGTTGTTGAATTTGTTGGTGTTTTTCAAAGTTGCAGTTGTTGTTGAATTTTTGTTGTTTTTCATTGTTGAGGTTGTTTTTGAATTTGTTCGTGTTTTTGAATGTTGAGGTTGTTGTTGAATTTATGGGTGTTTTTCAATGTTGTGGTTGTTGTTGAATTTTTTGGTGTTTTTCATTGTAGAGGTTGCTGTAGAATATGTTGGTGTTATCAATGGTTTTTATTGAACGTTTTTGTATTTTTCAAAGTTGATGTTGCAGTTGAATTTCTTGGTGTTTTGCAATGTTGAGGTTGTTGTTGAATTTGTTGGTGATTTCCAATATTGAGCTTGTTGTTGAATTTATTGGTGTTATCAATGGTTTTTTTTAAACTTTTTGTATTTTTCAAAGTTGAGGTTTCAGTTGAATTTGTTGGTGTTTTTCAATGTTGAGGTTGTTGTTGAATTTTTTGATGCTTTTCATTGTTGAGGTTTTTGCTAAATTTGTTCGTCTTTTTCAATGTTGAGGTTGTTGAATTTGTTGGTGTTTTTCAAAGCTGAAGTTGTTGTTGAATTTTTGTTGTTTTTCATTGTTGAGGTTGTTGTTGAATTTGTTGGTGTTTTTCATTGTTGAGGTTGTTGTTGATCATTTTGGTGTTTTTCATTGTTTATGTTGTTGTTGTTGAATTTGTTGGTGTTTTTCAATGTTGAGGTTGTTGAATTTGTTGGCGTATTTCATTGTTGAGTTTGTTGTTGAATTAGTTGGTGTTTTGCAATGTTGAGGTTGTTGTTGAATTTGTTGGTGATTTTCAATATTGAGCTTGTTGTTGAATTTATTGGTGTTAGCAATGGATCTTTTTTAACTTTTTTGTATTTTTCAAAGTTGAGGTTGCAGTTGAATTTGTTGGTGTTTTTCAATGTTGAGGTTGTTGTTGAATATTTTGATGTTTTTCACTGTTGAGGTTGTTGTTGAATTTGCTGGTGTTCTTCAATGTTGAGGTTGTTGAATTTATTGCTACTTTTCAAAGTTGAGGTTGCTGTTGAATTTGTTGGTTATATTCAATATTGAGGTTCTTGTTGGCTTTGTTGGTTTTATCAATATTTATTTTGTTGAAATTTTTTGTATTTTTAAAAGTTGAGGTTGTTTATGAATTTGCTGCTGTTTTTAAATGTTGAGGTTGTTGAAATTGTTGGTGTTTTTCAAAGTTGATGTTGTTGTTGAATTTTTTCGTGTTTTTCATTGTTGAGGTTGTTGTTGAATTTTTTGGTGTTTTTCATTGTTGATGTTGTTGCTGATCTTTTTGGTGTTCTTCATTGTTGAGGTTGTTGTTGATCTTTTTGTTATTTTTCATTGTTGAGGTTGTTGTTGAATTTTTTGATATTTTTCATTGTTGAGGTTGTTGTTGTTGAATTTTTTGATGTTTTGCATTGCTGAGGTTGCTGTTGAATTTGTTGGTGATTTTCAATGTTGAGGATGTTGTTGAATTTAATGGTGTTATCAATGGTTTTTTTTGAACTTTTTCGGATTTTTTTAAAAGTTGAGGATGCACTTGAATTTTTTGGTGTTTGTCATTGCTGAGGTTTTTGTTGAACTTGTTGGTGTTTTTGAATGTTTAGGTTGTTGGTGATCTTTTTAATGTTTTCCATTGTTGAGGTTGTTGTTGTTGAATTTTTTGGTGTTTTTCATTGTTGAGGTTGTTGTTGAATATTTTGATGTTTTCCATTGCTGAGGTTGTTGTTGAATTTTTTGGTGTTTTTCATTGTTGCAGTTGTTGAAATTTTTCATTTTTCATTGTTGACGTTGTTGTTGATCTTTTTGTTGTTGAGGTTGTTGTTGAATTTTTTGGTGTTTTTCATTGTTGAGGTTTTTGTTGAACTTGTTGGTGTTATTGAATGTTGAGGTTGTTGTTGAATTTTTTGATGATTTTCATTGTTGAGTTTGTTGTTGAATTTGCTGGTGTTTTTGGATGTTGAAGTTGTTGTTCAATTTTTTGATGTTTTTCATTGTTCAGGTTGATGTTGAATCTGTTACTGATTTTCAATGTTGAGGATGTTTTTGAATTTATTAGTGTTATCATTGGTTTTTTTGAACTTTTTTGTATTTTTCAAAGTTGAGGTTGCAGTTGAATTTGTTGGTCTTTTTGAATGTTGAGCTTTTTGCATTTGTTGGTGTTTTTGAATGTTGAGGTTGTTGTTGAAATATTTTGATATTGTTCATTGTTAAGGTTGTTGTTGAATTTGCTGGTGTTTTTCACTGTTGAGGTTGTTGTTGACTTTGTTGGTGTTTTTCAAAGCTTAGGTTGTTGTTGAATATATTGGTGTTTTTCAATGTTGACGTTGTTGTTGAATTTTTTGGTGTTTTTCATTGTTGAGGTATTTGTTCAATTTGTTGGTATTTTTGATTGTTGAGGTTGTTCTTGAATTTCATGACGTTTTTCATTGTTGAGGTTGTTGTTGAATTTATTGGTGGTATCAATGTTATTTTTAAAACTTTTTGTATTTTTCAAAGTTGAGGTTGCATTTGAATTTGTTGGTGTTTTTCAAAGTTTAGGTTGTTGTTGAATTTTTTGGAGTTTTTCAATGTTGAGGTTGTTGTTGGATTTGTTGATGTTTATGAACGTTGAGGTTTCTGAATCTGTTGGTGTTTTTCAAAGTTGAGGTTGTTGTTGAATTTTTTGGTGTTTTTCATTGTTGAGAGTTTTGTTCAATTTGTTGGAGTTTTTCAATGTTGAGGTTATTGAATTTGTTGGTGTTTTTCAAAGTTGAGGATGTTGTTGAATTTATTGGTGGTATCAATGTGTTTTTAAAAACTTTTTTGAATTTTACAAAGTTGTGGATGCAGTTAAATTTGTTGGTGTTTTTGAATGTTGAGGTTGTTGTTGAATTTTTTAGGTGTTTTTCATTGTTGAGGTTTTTGTTGAATTTGTTGGTGATTTTCAATGTTGAGGTTGTTGAATTTGTTGGTGTTTTTAATTGTTTCGGTTGTTGTTGAAATTGTTGTTTTTTTTCAATGTTGAGGTTGTTGTTGATCGTTTTGTTATTTTTCATTGTTGAGATTGTTGTTGAATTTTTTGGTGTTTTTCATTTTGAGGTTGTTGCTGTTGAATTTTTTGAAGTTTCTCATTGCTGAGGTTGCTGTAGAATTTGTTGGTGATTTTCAATGTTGAGGATGTTGTTGAATTTAATGGTGTTATCAATCGTTTTTTTTTAACTATTTTGGATTTTTTTAAAAGTTGTGGATGCACTTGAATTTTTTGGTGTTTTTCATTGTTGAGGTTTTTGTTGAACTTGTTGGTGTTTTTGAATGTTTAGGTTATTGTTGATCTTTTTAATGCTTTCCATTGTTGAGGTTGTTGTTTTTGAATTTTTTGTATGTTTTTCATTGTTGAGGTTGTTGTTGAATTTTTTGATGCTGTTCATTGTTGAGGTTGTTCTTGAATTTGTTGGTGTTTTTCAATGTTGAGGTTGTTGATGAATTTGTTGGTGTTTTTCAATGTTGAGCTTGTTTCATTTGTTGGTGTTTGTGAATACTGAGGTTGTTGTTGAATTTCTTTGAGTTTTTCAATGTTGAGGTTGTTGTTGAATTTCTTGGAGATTTTCAATATTGTGGTTGTTGTTGAATTTTTAACTGTTATCAATGTTTTTTTTAAAACCTTTTTGTGTTTTTCAAAGTTGAGGTTGGAGTTGAATTTGTTGGTGTTTTTCCATGTTGAAGTTGTTGAATTTGTTGGTGTTTTTCGAAGTTGAGGTTGTTGTTGAATTTTTTGGTGTTTTTCATTGTTGAGGTTTTTGTTGAACTTGTTGGTGTTATTGAATGTTGAGGTTGTTGTTGAATTTTTTAGGTGTTTTTCATTGTTGAGGTTTTTGTTGAATTTGTTGGTGATTTTCAATGTTGAGGTTGTTGAATTTGTTGGTGTTTTTAATTGTTTCGGTTGTTGTTGAAATTGTTGTTTTTTTTCAATGTTGAGGTTGTTGTTGATCGTTTTGTTATTTTTCATTGTTGAGATTGTTGTTGAATTTTTTGGTGTTTTTCATTTTGAGGTTGTTGCTGTTGAATTTTTTGAAGTTTCTCATTGCTGAGGTTGCTGTAGAATTTGTTGGTGATTTTCAATGTTGAGGATGTTGTTGAATTTAATGGTGTTATCAATCGTTTTTTTTTAACTATTTTGGATTTTTTTAAAAGTTGTGGATGCACTTGAATTTTTTGGTGTTTTTCATTGTTGAGGTTTTTGTTGAACTTGTTGGTGTTTTTGAATGTTTAGGTTATTGTTGATCTTTTTAATGCTTTCCATTGTTGAGGTTGTTGTTTTTGAATTTTTTGTATGTTTTTCATTGTTGAGGTTGTTGTTGAATTTTTTGATGCTGTTCATTGTTGAGGTTGTTCTTGAATTTGTTGGTGTTTTTCAATGTTGAGGTTGTTGATGAATTTGTTGGTGTTTTTCAATGTTGAGCTTGTTTCATTTGTTGGTGTTTGTGAATACTGAGGTTGTTGTTGAATTTCTTTGAGTTTTTCAATGTTGAGGTTGTTGTTGAATTTCTTGGAGATTTTCAATATTGTGGTTGTTGTTGAATTTTTAACTGTTATCAATGTTTTTTTTAAAACCTTTTTGTGTTTTTCAAAGTTGAGGTTGGAGTTGAATTTGTTGGTGTTTTTCCATGTTGAAGTTGTTGAATTTGTTGGTGTTTTTCGAAGTTGAGGTTGTTGTTGAATTTTTTGGTGTTTTTCATTGTTGAGGTTTTTGTTGAACTTGTTGGTGTTATTGAATGTTGAGGTTGTTGTTGAATTTTTTGATGTTTTTCATTGTTGAGTTTGTTGTTGAATTTGCTGGTGTTTTTGAATGTTGAGGTTGTTGTTCAATTTTTTGATGTTTTTCATTGTTCAGGTTGTTGTTGAATTTGTTAGTGAGTTTCAATGTTGAGGATGTTTTTGAATTTATTAGTGTTATCAATGGTTTTTTTGAACTTTTTTGTATTTTTCAAAGTTGAGGTTGCAGTTGAATTTGTTGGTCTTTTTGAATGTTGAGCTTTTTGCATTTGTTGGTGTTTTTGAAAGTTGAGGTTGTTGTTGAAATATTTTGATATTGTTCATTGTTAAGGTTGTTGTTGAATTTGCTGGTGTTTTTCACTGTTGAGGTTGTTGTTGACTTTGTTGGTGTTTTTCAAAGATTAGGTTGTTGTTGAATATATTGGTGTTTTTCAATGTTGACGTTGTTGTTGAATTTTTTGGTGTTTTTCATTGTTGAGGTATTTGTTCAATTTGTTGGTGTTTTTGATTGTTGAGGTTGTTCTTGAATTTCATGACGTTTTTCATTGTTGAGGTTGTTGTTGAATTTATTGGTGGTATCAATGTTTTTTTTAAAACTTATTTGTATTTTTCAAAGTTGAGGTTGCAGTTGAATTTGTTGGTGTTTTTCAAAGTTTAGGTTGTTGTTGAATTTTTTGGAGTTTTTCAATGTTGAGGTTGTTTTTGGATTTGTTGATGTTTATGAATGTTGAGGTTGCTGAATCTGTTGGTGTTTTTCAAAGTTTTACATTGTTGAGGTTGTTGTTGAATTTTATGGTGTTTTTCATTGTTGAGAGTTTTGTTCAATTTGTTGGTGCTTTTGAATGTTGAGGTTGTAGTTGAATTTCTTGATGTTTTTCATTGCTGAGGTTGTTGTTGAATTTGTTGGAGTTTTTCAATGTTGAGGTTGTTGAATTTGTTGTTGTTTTTCAAAGTTGAGGATGTTGATGAATTTTTTGCTGTTTTTCATTGTTGAGGTTTTTGTTGGATTTATTGGTGCTTTTGAATGTTGAGGTTGTAGAATTTGTTGGTGTTTTTCAAAATGGAGGTTGTCGTTGAATTTCATGATGTTTTTCATTGTTGAGGTTGTTGTTGAAATTGTTGGAGTTTTTCATTGTTAATGTTGTTGTTGATCTTTTTGGCGTTTTTCATTGTTGAGGTTGTTGTTGTTGAATTTATTGGTGTTTTTCATTGTTGAGGGTGTTGTTGAAATTATTGATGTTTTTCATTGCTGAGGTTGTTGTTGGATTTGTTGGTGTTTTTCAATGTTGAGCTTGTTTAATTTGATGGTGATTTTGAATGCTAAGGTTATTGTTGAATTTTTTGATGCTGTTCATTGTTGAGGTTGTTGTTGAATTTGCTGGTGTTTTTCAATGTTGAGATTGTTGATGAATTTGTTGGTGTTTTTCAATGTTGCGCTTGTTTCATTTGTTGGTGTTTTTGAATACTGAGGTTGTTGTTGAATTTCTTGGAGTTTTTCAATGTTGAGCTTGTTGTTGAATTTCTTGGTGATTTTCAATGTTGAGTTTGAGGTTGAATTTATTGATGTTTTTACATGTTGAGGTTTTTGAATTTGTTGGTGTTTTTCAAAGTTGAGGTTGTTGTTGAATTTCTTGGTGATTTTCAAAGTTGATCTTGTTGTTGAATTTTTTTGTGTTTTTCATTGTTGAGGTTGTTGTTGAAATTGTTGGACTTTTTCAATGTTGAGGCTGTTGTTGAATTTTTTCGTGATTTTCAATGTTGAGTTTGTTGTTGAATTTGTTGGTGTTTTTCAATGTGGAGGTTGTTGAATTTGTTGGTATTTTCAATAGATGACGTTGTTGTTGAAATTTTTGGTGTTTTTAATTGTTCAGGTTTTTGTTGAATTTGTTGGTGTTTTTGAATGTTGAGGTTGTTGCTGAATTTTTTGGTGTTTTTCAATGTTGAGGTTGTTGTTGAATTTGTTGGTGCTTTTGGTGGTTGTTGTTGAATTTTTGATGTTTTTCATTGTTGAGGTTGTTGTTAAATTTGTTGGGGATGTTCAATGTTGAGGTTGTTGTTGAATTTATTGGTGTATTCAGTGTTTTTATTTGAATCTTTTCGTATTTTTCAAAGTTGAGGTTGAAGTTGAATTTGTTTCACAATGTTGAGGTTGTTGAATTTTTTGGTGTTTTTCAAAGTTGAGGTTGTTGTTGAGTTTTTTGGTGTTTTTCATTGCTGAGGTTGTTGGTGAATTTGTTGGTGATTTTCAATGTTGAGGTTGTTGAATTTATTGGTGTTATCAATGGTTTTTATTGATCTTTTTTGTATTTTTCAAAGTTGAGTTTGCAGTTGAATTTGTTGGTGTTTTTCAATGTTGATATTGTTGAAGATGTTTGTGATTTGCAAAGTTGAGGTTGTTGTTGAATTTTTTGGTGTTTTTCACTGTTGAGGTTGTTGTTGAATTTGTTGGTGATTTTCAATATTGAAGTTGTGCTTGAAGTTGTTGGTGTTTTTCCATGTTCAGGTTTTTGAATTTGTTGGTGTTTTTCAAAGTTGAGATTGTTGTTGAATTTCTTGGTGATTTTCAAAGTTGATCTTGTTGTTGAATTTTTTTGTGCTTTTCATTGTTGAGGTTGTTGTTGAAATTGTCGTAGTTTTTCAATGTTGAGGCTGTTGTTGAATTTTTTCGTGATTTTCAATGTTGAGTTTGTTGTTGAATTTGTTGGTGTTTTTCAATGTGGAGGTTGTTGAATTTGTTGGTATTTTTAAAAGATGACGTTGTTGTTGAAATTTTTGGTGTTTTTAATTGTTCAGGTTTTTGTTGAATTTGTTGGTGTTTTTGAATGTTGAGGTTGTTGCTGAATTTTTTGGTGTTTTTCATAGTTGAGGTTGTTGTTGAATTTGTTGGTGCTTTTGGTGGTTGTTGTTGAATTTTTGATGTTATTCATTGTTGAGGTTGTTGTTAAATTTGTTGGTGATTTTCAATATTGAGGTTGTTGTTGAATTTGTAGGTGTTATCAATTTTTATTTTGTTGAACCTTTTTGTAT
The DNA here is from genome assembly GCF_964194155.1 of Cetorhinus maximus. Lineage (NCBI taxonomy): Eukaryota > Metazoa > Chordata > Chondrichthyes > Lamniformes > Cetorhinidae > Cetorhinus > Cetorhinus maximus. Next base: position 836,647 of record NW_027596143.1, read on the forward strand.
TTTTAAAAGTTGACGTTGTTGTTGAATTTGTTGTTGATTTTCAATGTTGAGTTTGTTGTTGAATTTTTCGGTGTTTTTCATTGTTGAGGTTGTTTTTGAAATTGTTGGAGTTTTTCAATGTTGAGGTTGTTGTTGAATCTTTATGTGTTTTTCAAAGTTGAGGTTGCAGTTGAATTTGTTGCTGTTTCTCAATGTTGATGTTGTTGAATTTTTGGTGTTTTTCAAAATGAGGTTGTTGTTGAATTTTTAGAAGTTTTTCATTGTTGAGGTTGCTGTTGAATTTGTTGGTGATAGTCAATGTTGAGGTTGTTGTTGAATTTATTGGTGTATTCAATGGTTTTTTTTGAAGCTTTTTGTATTTTTCAAAGTTGAGGTTGCAGTTGAATTTGTAACTGTTTTTCAATGTTGAGGATGTTGAAGTTGTTGGTGTTTTTCAAAGTTGAGGTTGTTGTTGAATTTTTTGGTGTTTTGCATTGTTGAGGTTTTTGTTGAATTTTTTGCTCTTTTTGAATGTGGAGGTTGTTGATGAATTTTTTGCTGTTTTTCATTGTTGAGGTTTTTGTTGAATTTGTTGGTGATTTTAAATGTTGAGGTGGTTGAATTTATTGGTGTTTTTCATTGTTGAGGTTTTTGTTAGAATTTGTTGGTGATTTTCAATGTTGAGGTTGTTTTTGAATTTTTTGGTGTTTTTCATTGTTGAGGATTCTGTTGAATTTGTTGGTGTTTTTGAATGTTGAGGTTGTGATGAATTTTTTGGTGTTTTTCTTTCTTGAGTTTATTGTTGAATTTGATGGTGTTTTTCATTGTTGAGGTTGTTGTTGAAATTGTTGGAGTTTTTCAATGTTGAGGTTGTTGTTGAATCTTTTTGTATTTTTCAAAGTTGAGGTAGCAGTTGAATTTGTTGCTGTTTCTCAATGTTGAGGTTGTTGTATTTTTTGGTGCTTTTCAATGTTCAGGTTGTTGTTGAATTTTTAGATGTTTTTCATTGCTGAGGTTGTTGTTGAATTTGTTGGTGATTATCAATGTTGAAGTTGTTGAATTTATTGGTGTTATCAATGGTATTTTATCTTTTTTGTATTTTTCAAAGTTGTGGTTGCAGATGAATTTGTTGGTGTTTTTCAAAGATGAGGTTGTTGTTGAATTTACTGGTGTTTTTCATTGTTGAGGTTTTTGTTGAATTTGTTGGTGATTTTCAATGTTGAGGTTGTTTGTGAATTTATTGTTGTATTCAATGTTTTTATTTGAATCTATTTGTATTTTTCAAAGTTGAGGCTGCAATTGAATTTGTTGCTGTTTCTCAATGTTGAGGTTGTTAAATTTTTTGGTGTTTTTCAAAGTTGTGGTTGTTGTTGAATTTTTTGGTGTTTTTCATTGTTGAGGTTTTTGTTCAATTTTTTGGTGATTTTCAATGTTGAGGTTGTTGAATTTATTGGTGAATTTCATTGTTGAGGTTTTTGTTGAATTTGTTGGTGATTTTCAATGTTGAGGTTGTTGTTGAATTTTTTCGTGTATTTCATTGTTGAGGATTCTGTTGAATCTGTTGGTGTTTTTGAACGCCAAGGTTGTTGATGATTTTTTTGGTGTTTTTCTTGGTTGAGGTTTTTGTTGAATTTGTTGGTGTTTTTCATTGTTGAGGTTGTTGTTGAATTTGTTGGTGATTTTCAATGTTGAGGTTGTGTTTGAATTTGTTGGTGTTTTTCCATGTTGAGGTTTTTGAATTTGTTGGTGTTTTTCAAAGTTGAGGTTGTTGTTGAATTTGTTGGAGACCTTCAATGTTGAGTTTGTTGTTGAATTTTTTGGTGTTTTTCATTGTTGAGGTTGATGTTGAAATTTGTTGGTGTTTTTCATTGTAGAGGTTTTTGTTGAATCTATTGGTGTTTTTGAATGTTGTGGTTGTTGATGAACTTTTTGATGTTTTTCATTGTTGAGGTTTTTGTTGAATTTGTTGGTGATTTTCAATGTTGAGGTTGTTGTTGAATTTATTGGTGTATTCAATGTTTTTATTTGAATCATTTTGTATTTTTCAAAGTTGAGGTTGCAATTGAATTTGTTGCTGTTTCTCATTGTTGAGGTTGTTGAATTTTTTGGTCTTTTTCAAAGTTGAGATTGTTGTTGATTTTTTTGGTGTCTTTCATTGTTGAGGTTTTTGTCCGATTTTTTGGTGATTTTAAATGTTGAGGTTGCTGAATTTATTGGTATTTTTTCATTGTTGAGGATTCTGTTGAATTTGTTGGTGTTTATGTATATTGAGGCTGTTAATGAATTTTTTCGTGTTTTTATTGGTTGAGGTTTTTGTTGAATTTGTTGGTATTTTTCATTGTTGATGTTGTTGTTGAATTTGTTGGTGATTTTCAATGTTGAGGTAGTGTTTGAATTTGTTGGTGTTTTTCCATGTTGAGGTTTCTAAATTTGTTGGTGTTTTTCAAAGTTGAGGTTGTTGTTGAATTTGTTGGTGATTTTCAATGTTGATTTTGTTTTTAAATTTTTTGTTGTAATTCATTGTTGAGGTTGTTGTTGAAATTGTTGGAGTTTTTCAATGTTAAGGTTGATCTTGAATTTTTTGGTGATTTTCAATGCTGAGTTTGTTGTTGAATTTGTTACTGTTTTTTAATTTTTGATGTTTTTGTTGAATTTGTTGGTGTTATTGAATGTTGAGGTTGTTGATGAATTTTTTGGTGATTTTCTTTGTTGAGGTTTTTGTTGAATTTGTTGGTGTTTTTCATTGTTGAGGTTGTTGTTGAATTTGTTGGTGATTTTCAATGTTGAGTTTGTTGTTGAATTTTTTGGTGCTTTTCATTGTTGAGGTTGTTGTTGAAATTGTTGGAGTTTTTCATTGTTGTGGTTGTTGTTGAATCTTTTTGTATTTTTCAAAGTTGAGGTTGCAGTTGAATTTGTTCCTGTTTCTCAATGTTGAGGTTGTTGAATTTTTTGGTGTTTTTCAAAGTTGAGGTTCTTTTTGAATTTTTGATGTTTATCATTGCTGAGGTTGTTGTTGAATTTGTTGGTGATTTTCAATGTTGAGGTTGTGTTTGAATTTGTTGGTGTTTTTCCATTTTGAGGCTTTTGAATTGGTTGTTGTTTTTCAAAGTTGAGGTTGTTGTTGAATTTGTTGGTGTTTTTCAATGTTGAGATGGTGTTGAATTTTTTGGTGTTTTTCATTGTTGAGGTTGTTGTTGAAATTGTTGGTGTTTTTCTTTGTTGAGGTTTTTGTTGAATTTTTTGGTGATTTTCAATGTTGAGATTGTTTTTGAATTTATTGGTGTTTTTCATTGTTGAGGTTGTTGTTGAAACTGTTGGAGTTTTTCAGTGCTGAGGTTGTTGTTGAATTTGTTGGTGATTTTCAATGTTGAAGCTGTTGAATTTATTGGTGTTTTTCATTGTTGAGGTTGTTGTTGAATTTTTTGGTGTTTTTGAATGTTGTGGTTGTTGATGAACTTTTTGATGATTTTCATTGCTGAGTTTTTTGTTGAATTTGTTGGTGATTTTCAATGTTGAGGTTGTTGTTGAATTTATTGGTGTATTCAATGTTTTTATTTGAATCTTTTTGTATTTTTCAAAGTTGAGGTTGCAATTGAATTTGTTGCTGTTTCTCATTGTTGAGATTGTTGAATTTTTTGGTCTTTTTCAAAGTTGAGGCTTTTGTTGATGATTTTTTTGGTGTCTTTCATTGTTGAGGTTTTTGTCCAATTTTTTGGTGATTTTAAAGTTGAGGTTGCTGAATTTATTGTTTTTTTTTCATTGTTGAGGATTCTGTTGAATTTGTTGGTGTTTATGTATATTGAGGCTGTTAATGAATTTTTTCGTGTTTTTATTGGTTGAGGTTTTTGTTGAATTTGTTGGTGTTTTTCATTGTTGAGGTTGTTGTTGAATTTGTTGGTGATTTTCAATGTTGAGGTTGAGTTTGAATTTGTTGGTGTTTTTCCATGTTGAGGTTTTCGAATTTGTTGGTGTTTTTCAAAGTTGAGGTTGTTGTTGAATTTGTTGGTGATTTTCAATGCTGAGTTTGTTGTTGAATTTTTTGGTGTTTTTCATTTTTGAGGTTGTTGTTGAAATTTTTGGTGTTTTTCATTGTTGAGGTTTTTGTTGAATTTTTTGGTGTTTTTGAATGTTGAGGTTGTTGATGAACTTTTAGATGTTTTTCATTGTTGAGGTTTTTGTTGAATTTGTTTGTGATTTTCAATGTTGAGGTTGTTGTTGAATTTATTGGTGTATTCAATGTTTTTATTTGAATCTTTTTGTATTTTTCAAAGTTGAGGTTGCAATTGAATTTGTTGCTGTTACTAATTGTTGAGGTTGTTGAATTTTTTGGGGTTTTTCAAAGTTGAGGTTGTTGTTGAATTTTTTGGTGTTTTTCATTGTTGAGGTTTCTGTTCAATTTTTTGGTGATTTTAAATGTTGAGGTTGTTGAATTTAATGGTGTTTTTCATTGTTGAGGATTCTGTTGAATTTGTTGGTGTTTTTGAATGTTGAGGTTGTTGATAAATTTTTTGGTGTTTTTCAAAGTTGAGGTTTTTGTTGAATTTGTTGTTGTTCATCATTGTTGATGTTGTTGTTGAATTTGTTGGTGAATTTCAATGTTGAGGTAGTGTTTGAATTTGTTGGTTTTTTTCCATGTTGAGGTTTCTAAATTTGTTGGTGTTTTTCAAAGTTGAGGTTGTTGTTGAATTTGTTGGTGATTTTCAATGTTGAGTTTGTTGTTAAATTTTTTGCTGTTATTCATTGTTGAGGTTGTTGTTGAAATAGTTGGAGTTTTTCAATGTTAAGGTTGATGTTGAATTTTTTGGTGATTTTCAATGTTGAGTTTGTTGTTGAATTTGTTGGTGTTTTTTAATTTTTGATGTTTTTGTTGAATTTGTTGGTGTTTTTGAATGTTGAGGTTGTTGTTGAATTTGTTGGTGATTTTCAATGTTGAGGTTGTGTTTGAATTTGTTGGTGTTTTTCCATGTTGAGGTTTTTGAATTTGTTGGTGTTTTTCAAAGTTGAGGTTGTTGTTGAATTTGTTGGTGATTTTCAATGCTGAGTTTGCTGTTGAATTTTTTGGTGTTTTTCATTTTTGAGGTTGTTGTTGAAATTTTTGGGGCTTTTCATTGTTGAGGTTTTTGTTGAATTTTTTGGTGTTTTTGAATGCTGAGGTTGTTGAAGAACTTTTTGATGCTTTCCATTGTTGAAGTTTTTGTTGAATTTGTTGGTGATTTTCAATGTTGAGGTTGTTTTTGAATTTATTGGTGTTATTCATTGTTGAGGTTGTTGTTGAATCTTTTTGTATTTTTCAAAGTTGAGTTTGCAGTTGAATTTGTTGCTGTTTCTCAATGTTGAGGTTGTAAAATTTTTAGATGTTTTTCATTGCTGAGGTTGTTGTTGAATTTGTTGGTGATTTTCAATGTTGAAGTTGTTGAATTTATTGGTGTTATCAGTGGTATTTTTATCTTTTTTGTATTTTTCAAAGTTGATATTACAGTTGAATCTGTTGCTGTTTCTCATTGTTGAGGTTGTTAAGTTTTTTGGTGTGTTTTAAAGTTGTGGTTGTTGTTGAATTTTTTGGTGTTTTTCATTGTTGAGGATTTTGTTCAATTTTTTGGTGATTTTCAATGTTGAGGTTGTTGAATTTATTGGTGTTTTTCATTGTTGAGGTTTTTGTTGAATTTGTTGGTGATTTTCAATGTTGAGGTTGTTGTTGAATTTTTTCTTGTATTTCATTGTTGAGGATTCTGTTGAATCTGTTGGTGTTTTTGAATGCCGAGGTTGTTGATGAATTTTCTGGTGTTTTTCAAAGTTGAGGTTTTTGTTGAATTTGTTGTTGTTTATCATTGTTGATGTTGTTGTTGAATTTGTTGGTGAATTTCAATGTTGAGGTAGTGTTTGAATTTGTTGGTTTTTTTCCATGTTGAGGTTTCTAAATTTGTTGGTGTTTTTCAAAGTTGAGGTTGTTGTTGAATTTGTTGGTGATTTTCAATGTTGTGTTTGTTGTTAAATTTTTTGTTGTTATTCATTGTTGAGGTTGTTGTTGAAATTGTTGGAGTTTTTCAATGTTAAGGTTGATGTTGAATTTTTTGGTGATTTTCAATGTTGAGTTTGTTGTTGAATTTGTTGGTGTTTTTTAATTTTTGATGTTTTTGTTGAATTTGTTGGTGTTTTTGAATGTTGAGGTTGTTGATGAATTTTTTGGTGTTTTTCTGTGTTGAGGTTTTTTTTGAATTTGTTGGTGTTTTTCATTGTTGAGGTTGTTGTTGAATTTGTTGGTGATTTTCAATGTTGAGGTTGTGTTTGAATTTGTTGGTGTTTTTCCATGTTGAGGTTTTTGAATTTGTTGGTGTTTTTCAAATTTGAGGTTGTTGTTGAATTTGTTGATGATTTTCAATGCTGAGTTTGCTGTTGAATTTTTTGGTGTTTTTCATTTTTGAGGTTGTTGTTGAAATTTTTGGTGCTTTTCATTGTTGTGGTTTTTGTTGAATTTTTTGGTGTTTTTGAATGCTGAGGTTGTTGAAGAACTTTTTGATGCTTTCCATTGTTGAGGTTTTTGTTGAATTTGTTGGTGATTTTCAATGTTGAGGTTGTTTTTGAATTTATTGGTGTTATTCATTGTTGAGGTTGTTGTTGAATCTTTTTGTATTTTTCAAAGTTGAGTTTGCAGTTGAATTTGTTGCTGTTTCTCAATGTTGAGGTTGTAAAATTTTTAGATGTTTTTCATTGCTGAGGTTGTTGTTGAATTTGTTGGTGATTTTCAATGTTGAAGTTGTTGAATTTATTGGTGTTATCAGTGGTATTTTTATCTTTTTTGTATTTTTCAAACTTGAGGTTACAGTTGAATCTGTTGCTGTTTCTCATTGTTGAGGTTGTTAAGTTTTTTGGTGTGTTTTAAAGTTGTGGTTGTTGTTGAATTTTTTGGTGTTTTTCATTGTTGAGGTTTTTGTTCAATTTTTTGGTGATTTTCAATGTTGAGGTTGTTGAATTTATTGGTGTTCTTCATTGTTGAGGTTTTTGTTGAATTTGTTGGTGATTTTCAATGTTGAGGTTGTTGTTGAATTTTTTCTTGTATTTCATTGTTGAGGATTCTGTTGAATCTGTTGGTGTTTTTGAATGCCGAGGTTGTTGATGAATTTTCTGGTGTTTTTCTTGGTTGAGGTTTTTGTTGAATTTGTTGGTGTTTTTCATTGTTGAGGTTGTTGTTGAATTTGTTGGTGATTTTCAATGTTGAGGTTGTGTTTGAATTTGTTGGTGATTTTCCATGTTGAGATTTTTCAAGTTGTTGGTGTTTTTCAAAGTTGAGGTTGTTGCTGAATTTGTTGGTGATTTTCAATGCTGAGTTTGTTGTTGAATTTTTTGGTGTTTTTCATTTTTGAGGTTGTTGTTGAAATTTTTGGTGTTTTTCATTGTTGAGTTTCTGTTCAATTTTTTGGTGATTTGAAATGTTGAGGTTGTTGAATTTAATGGTGTTTTTCAAAGTTGAGGATTCTGTTGAATTTGTTGGTGATTTTCAATGTTGAGTTTGTTGTTAAATTTTATGTTGTTATTCATTGTTGAGGTTGTTGTTGAAATTGTTGGAGTTTTTCAATGTTAATGTTGATGTTGAATTTTTTGGTGATTTTCAATGTTGAGTTTGTTGTTGAATTTGTTGGTGTTTTTTAATTTTTGATGTTTTTGTTGAATTTGTTGGTGTTTTTGAATGTTGAGGTTGTTGATGAATTTTTTGGTGTTTTTCTTTGTTGAGGTTTTTGTTGAATTTGTTGGTGTTTTTCATTGTTGAGGTTGTTGTTGAATTTGTTGGTGATTTTCAATGTTGAGGTTGTTGTTGAATTTGTTGGTGTTTTTCCATGTTGAGGTTTTTGAATTTGTTGGTGTTTTTCAAAGTTGAGGTTGTTGTTGAATTTGTTGGTGATTTTCAATGCTGAGTTTGCTGTTGAATTTTTTGGTGTTTTTCATTTTTGAGGTTGTTGTTGAAATTTTTGGTGCTTTTCATTGTTGAGGTTTTTGTTGAATTTTTTGGTGTTTTTGAATGCCGAGGTTGTTGAAGAACTTTTTGATGTTTTCCATTGTTGAGGTTTTTGTTGAATTTGTTGGTGATTTTCAATGTTGAGGTTGTTTTTGAATTTATTGGTGTTATTCATTGCTGAGGTTGTTGTTGAAACTGTTGGAGTTTTTCAATGTTGAAGTTGTTGTTGAATCTTTTTGTATTTTTCAAAGTTGAGTTTGCAGTTGAATTTGTTGCTGTTTCTCAATGTTGAGGTTGTTGAATTTTTAGATGTTTTTCATTGCTGAGGTTGTTGTTGAATTTGTTGGTGATTTTCAATGTTGAAGTTGTTGAATTTATTGGTGTTATCAGTGGTATTTTTATCTTTTTGGCATTTTTCAAAGTTGAGGTTGCAATTGAATTTGTTGCTGTTTCTCATTGTTGAGGTTGTTAAATTTTTTGGTGTGTTTCAAAGTTGTGGTTGTTGTTGAATTTTTTGGTGTTTTTCATTGTTGAGGTTTTTGTTCAATTTTTTGGTGAATTTCAATGTTGAGGTTGTTGAATTTATTGGTGTTTTTCATTGTTGAGGTTTTTGTTGAATTTGTTGGTGATTTTCAATGTTGAGGTTGTTGTTGAATTTTTTCGTGTATTTCATTGTTGAGGATTCTGTTGAATCTGTTGGTGTTTTTGAATGCCGAGGTTGTTGATGAATTTTCTGGTGTTTTTCTTGGTTAAGGTTTTTTGTTGAATTTGTTGGTGTTTTTCATTGTTGAGGTTGTTGTTGAATTTGTTGGTGATTTTCAATGTTGAGTTTGTGTTTGAATTTGTTGGTGTGTTTCCATGTTGTGGTTTTTGAATTTGTTGGTGTTTTTCAAAGTTGAGGTTGTTGTTGAACTTGTTGGTGATTTTCAATGCTGAGTTTGTTGTTGAATTTTTTGGTGTTTTTCATTTTTGAGGTTGTTGTTGAAATTTTTGGTGTTTTTCATTGTTGAGGTTTTTGTTGAATTTTTTGGTGTTTTTGAATGTTGAGGTTGTTGATGAACTTTTTGATGTTTTTCATTGTTGAGGTTTTTGTTGAATTTGTTGGTGATTTTCAATGTTGAGGTTGTTGTTGAATTTATTGGTGTATTCAATGTTTTTATTTGAATCTTTTTGTCTTTTTCAAAGATGAGGTTGCAATTGAATTTGTTGCTGTTACTAATTGTTGAGGTTGTTGAATTATTTGGTGTTTTTCAAAGTTGAGGTTGTTGTTGAATTTTTTGGTGTTTTTCATTGTTGAGGTTTCTGTTCAATTTTTTGGTGATTTTAAATGTTGAGGTTGTTGAATTTATTGGTGTTTTTCATTGTTGAGGATTCTGTTGATTTTTTTGGTGTTTTTGAATGTTGAGGTTTTTGTTGAATTTGTTGGTGTTTTTCATTGTTGAGGTTGTTGTTGAATTTGTTGGTGATTTTAATGTTGAGGTTGTGTTTGAATTTGTTGGTGTTTTTCCATGTTGAAGTTTTTGAATTTGTTGGTGTTTTTCAAAGTTGAGGTTGTTGTTGAATTTGTTGGTGATTTTCAAAGCTGAGTTTGTTGTTGAATTTTTTGGTGTTTTTCATTTTTGAGGCTGTTGTTGAAATTTCTGGTGCTTTTCATTGTTGAGGTTTTTGTTGAATTTTTTGGTGTTTTTGAATGTTGAGGTTGTTGATGAACTTTTTGATGTTTTTCATTGTTGAGGTTTATGTTGAATATGTTGGTGATTTTCAATGTTGAGTTTGTTGTTGAATTTTTTGTTGTTATTCATTGTTGAGGTTGTTGTTGAAATTGTTGGAGTTTTTCTATGTTAAGGTTGATGTTGAATTTTTTGGTGATTTTCAATGTTGAGTTTGTTGTTGAATTTGTTGGTGTTTTTTAATTGTTGATGTTTTTGTTGAATTGGTTGGTGTTTTTGAATGTTGAGGTTGTTGATGAATTTTTGGTGTTTTTCATTGTTGAAGTTGTTGTTGAATTTGTTGGTGTTTTTGAATGTTGAGGTTGTTGATGAATTTATTGGTGTTTTTCTTTGTTGAGGTTTTTGTTGAATTTGTTGGTGTTTTTCATAGTTGAGGTTGTTGTTGAATTTGTAGGTGATTTTCAATGTTGAGGTTGTTGTTGAATTTGTAGGTGATTTTCAATGTTGAGGTTGTTGTTGAATTTATTCGTGTATTCGATGTATTTATTTGAACCTTTTTGTATTTTTCAAAGTTGAGGTTGCAATTGAATTTGTTGCTGTTTCTCAATTTTGAGGTTGTTGAATTTTTTGGTGTTTTTCAAAGTTGAGGTTGTTGTTGAATTTTTTGGTGGTTTTCATAGTTGAGGTTTTTGTTGAATTTTTTTGGCGATTTTCAATGTTGAGGTGGTTGAATTTATTGGTGTTTTTCAATGTTGAGGTTGTGTTTGAATTTGTTGGTGTTTTTCCATGTTGAAGATTTTGAATTTGTTGGTGTTTTTCAAAGTTGAGGTTGTTGTTGAATTTGTTGCTGATTTGCAATGTTGAGTTTGTTGTTGAATATTTTGGTGTTTTTCATTTTTGAGGTTGTTGTTGAAATTTTTTGTGTATTTCATTGTTGAGGTTTTTGTTGAATTTTTTGATGTTTTTGAATGTTGAGGTTGTTGATGAACTTTTTGATGTTTTTCATTGTTGAGGTTTTTGTTGAATTTGTTGGTGATTTTCAATGTTGAGGTTGTTGTTGAATTTATTGGTGTATTCAATGTTTTTATTTGAATCTTTTTGTATTTTTCAAAGTTGAGGTTGCAATTGAATTTGTTGTTGTTTCTCATTGTTGAGGTTGTTGAATATTTGGTGTTTTTCAAAGTTGAGGTTGTTGTTGAATTTTTTGGTGTTTTTCATTGTTGAGGTTTTTGTTCAATTTTTTGGTGATTTTCAATGTTGAGGTTGTTGAATTTATTGGTGTTTTTCATTGTTGAGGTTTTTGTTAAATTTGTTGGTGATTTTCAATGTTGAGGTTGTTGAAGAACTTTTTGATGCTTTCCATTGTTGAAGTTTTTGTTGAATTTGTTGGTGATTTTCAATGTTGAGGTTGTTTTTGAATTTATTGGTGTTATTCATTGTTGAGGTTGTTGTTCAATCTTTTTGTATTTTTCAAAGTTGAGTTTGCAGTTGAATTTGTTGCTGTTTCTCAATGTTGAGGTTGTAAAATTTTTAGATGTTTTTCATTGCTGAGGTTGTTGTTGAATTTGTTGGTGATTTTCAATGTTGAAGTTGTTGAATTTATTGGTGTTATCAGTGGTATTTTTATCTTTTTTGTATTTTTCAAAGTTGATATTACAGTTGAATCTGTTGCTGTTTCTCATTGTTGAGGTTGTTAAGTTTTTTGGTGTGTTTTAAAGTTGTGGTTGTTGTTGAATTTTTTGGTGTTTTTCATTGTTGAGGATTTTGTTCAATTTTTTGGTGATTTTCAATGTTGAGGTTGTTGAATTTATTGGTGTTTTTCATTGTTGAGGTTTTTGTTGAATTTGTTGGTGATTTTCAATGTTGAGGTTGTTGTTGAATTTTTTCTTGTATTTCATTGTTGAGGATTCTGTTGAATCTGTTGGTGTTTTTGAATGCCGAGGTTGTTGATGAATTTTCTGGTGTTTTTCAAAGTTGAGGTTTTTGTTGAATTTGTTGTTTTTTATCATTGTTGATGTTGTTGTTGAATTTGTTGGTGAATTTCAATGTTGAGGTAGTGTTTGAATTTGTTGGTTTTTTTCCATGTTGAGGTTTCTAAATTTGTTGGTGTTTTTCAAAGTTGAGGTTGTTGTTGAATTTGTTGGTGATTTTCAATGTTGAGTTTGTTGTTAAATTTTTTGTTGTTATTCATTGTTGAGGTTGTTGTTGAAATTGTTGGAGTTTTTTAATGTTAAGGTTGATGTTGAATTTTTTGGTGATTTTCAATGTTGAGTTTGTTGTTGAATTTGTTGGTGTTTTTTAATTTTTGATGTTTTTGTTGAATTTGTTGGTGTTTTTGAATGTTGAGGTTGTTGATGAATTTTTTGGTGTTTTTCTGTGTTGAGGTTTTTTTTGAATTTGTTGGTGTTTTTCATTGTTGAGGTTGTTGTTGAATTTGTTGGTGATTTTCAATGTTGAGGTTGTGTTTGAATTTGTTGGTGTTTTTCCATGTTGAGGTTTTTGAATTTGTTGGTGTTTTTCAAATTTGAGGTTGTTGTTGAATTTGTTGATGATTTTCAATGCTGAGTTTGCTGTTGAATTTTTTGGTGTTTTTCATTTTTGAGGTTGTTGTTGAAATTTTTGGTGCTTTTCATTGTTGTGGTTTTTGTTGAATTTTTTGGTGTTTTTGAATGCTGAGGTTGTTGAAGAACTTTTTGATGCTTTCCATTGTTGAGGTTTTTGTTGAATTTGTTGGTGATTTTCAATGTTGAGGTTGTTTTTGAATTTATTGGTGTTATTCATTGTTGAGGTTGTTGTTGAATCTTTTTGTATTTTTCAAAGTTGAGTTTGCAGTTGAATTTGTTGCTGTTTCTCAATGTTGAGGTTGTAAAATTTTTAGATGTTTTTCATTGCTGAGGTTGTTGTTGAATTTGTTGGTGATTTTCAATGTTGAAGTTGTTGAATTTATTGGTGTTATCAGTGGTATTTTTATCTTTTTTGTATTTTTCAAACTTGAGGTTACAGTTGAATCTGTTGCTGTTTCTCATTGTTGAGGTTGTTAAGTTTTTTGGTGTGTTTTAAAGTTGTGGTTGTTGTTGAATTTTTTGGTGTTTTTCATTGTTGAGGTTTTTGTTCAATTTTTTGGTGATTTTCAATGTTGAGGTTGTTGAATTTATTGGTGTTTTTCATTGTTGAGGTTTTTGTTGAATTTGTTGGTGATTTTCAATGTTGAGGTTGTTGTTGAATTTTTTCTTGTATTTCATTGTTGAGGATTCTGTTGAATCTGTTGGTGTTTTTGAATGCCGAAGTTGTTGATGAATTTTCTGGTGTTTTTCTTGGTTGAGGTTTTTGTTGAATTTGTTGGTGTTTTTCATTGTTGAGGTTGTTGTTGAATTTGTTGGTGATTTTCAATGTTGAGGTTGTGTTTGAATTTGTTGGTGATTTTCCATGTTGAGATTTTTCAATTTGTTGGTGTTTTTCAAAGTTGAGGTTGTTGCTGAATTTGTTGGTGATTTTCAATGCTGAGTTTGTTGTTGAATTTTTTGGTGTTTTTCATTTTTGAGGTTGTTGTTGAAATTTTTGGTGTTTTTCATTGTTGAGGTTTTTGTTGAATTTTTTGGTGTTTTTGAATGTTGAGGTTGTTGATGAACTTTTTGATGTTTTTCATTGTTGAGGTTTTTGTTGAATTTGTTTGTGATTTTCAATGTTGCGGTTGTTGTTGAATTTATTGGTGTATTCAATGTTATTATTTGAATCTTCTTGTATTTTGCAAAGTTGAGGTTGCAATTGAATTTGTTGTTGTTTCTCATTGTTGAGGTTGTTAAATTTTTTGGTGTGTTTCAGAGTTGTGGTTGTTGTTGAATTTTTTGGTGTTTTTCATTGTTGAGGTTTTTGTTCAATTTTTTGGTGATTTTCAATGTTGAGGTTGTTGAATTTATTGGTGTTTTTCATTGTTGAGGTTTTTGTTAAATTTGTTGGTGATTTTCAATGTTGAGGTTGTTGTTGAATTTTTTCGTGTATTTCATTGTTGAGGATTCTGTTGAATCTGTTGGTGATTTTGAATGCCGAGGTTGTTGATGAATTTTCTGGTGTTTTTCTTGGTTAAGGTTTTTTGTTGAATTTGTTGGTGTTTTTCATTGTTGAGGTTGTTGTTGAATTTGTTGGTGATTTTCAATGTTGAGTTTGTGTTTGAATTTGTTGGTGTGTTTCCATGTTGTGGTTTTTGAATTTGTTGGTGTTTTTCAAAGTTGAGGTTGTTGTTGAACTTGTTGGTGATTTTCAATGCTGAGTTTGTTGTTGAATTTTTTGGTGTTTTTCATTTTTGAGGTTGTTGTTGAAATTTTTGGTGTTTTTCATTGTTGAGGTTTTTGTTGAATTTGTTTGTGATTTTCAATGTTGAGGTTGTTGTTGAATTTATTGGTGTATTCAATTTTTTTTATTTGAATCTTTTTTCATTTTTCAAAGTTGAGGTTGTAATTGAATTTGTTGTTGTTTCTCATTGTTGAGGTTGTTGAATTTTTTGGTGTTTTTCAAAGTTGAGGTTGTTGTTGAATTTTTTGGTGTTTTTCATTGTTGAGTTTCTGTTCAATTTTTTGGTGATTTGAAATGTTGAGGTTGTTGAATTTAATGGTGTTTTTCAAAGTTGAGGATTCTGTTGAATTTGTTGGTGATTTTCAATGTTGAGTTTGTTGTTAAATTTTATGTTGTTATTCATTGTTGAAGTTGTTGTTGAAATTGTTGGAGTTTTTCAATGTTAATGTTGATGTTGAATTTTTTGGTGATTTTCAATGTTGAGTTTGTTGTTGAATTTGTTGGTGTTTTTTAATTTTTGATGTTTTTGTTGAATTTGTTGGTGTTTTTGAATGTTGAGGTTGTTGATGAATTTTTTGGTGTTTTTCTTTGTTGAGGTTTTTGTTGAATTTGTTGGTGTTTTTCATTGTTGAGGTTGTTGTTGAATTTGTTGGTGATTTTCAATGTTGAGGTTGTTGTTGAATTTGTTGGTGTTTTTCCATGTTGAGGTTTTTGAATTTGTTGGTGTTTTTCAAAGTTGAGGTTGTTGTTGAATTTGTTGGTGATTTTCAATGCTGAGTTTGCTGTTGAATTTTTTGGTGTTTTTCATTTTTGAGGTTGTTGTTGAAATTTTTGGTGCTTTTCATTGTTGAGGTTTTTGTTGAATTTTTTGGTGTTTTTGAATGCCGAGGTTGTTGAAGAACTTTTTGATGTTTTCCATTGTTGAGGTTTTTGTTGAATTTGTTGGTGATTTTCAATGTTGAGGTTGTTTTTGAATTTATTGGTGTTATTCATTGTTGAGGTTGTTGTTGAAACTGTTGGAGTTTTTCAATGTTGAAGTTGTTGTTGAATCTTTTTGTATTTTTCAAAGTTGAGTTTGCAGTTGAATTTGTTGCTGTTTCTCAATGTTGAGGTTGTTGAATTTTTAGATGTTTTTCATTGCTGAGGTTGTTGTTGAATTTGTTGGTGATTTTCAATGTTGAAGTTGTTGAATTTATTGGTGTTATCAGTGGTATTTTTATCTTTTTGGCATTTTTCAAAGTTGAGGTTGCAATTGAATTTGTTGCTGTTTCTCATTGTTGAGGTTGTTAAATTTTTTGGTGTGTTTCAAAGTTGTGGTTGTTGTTGAATTTTTTGGTGTTTTTCATTGTTGAGGTTTTTGTTCAATTTTTTGGTGAATTTCAATGTTGAGGTTGTTGAATTTATTGGTGTTTTTCATTGTTGAGGTTTTTGTTGAATTTGTTGGTGATTTTCAATGTTGAGGTTGTTGTTGAATTTTTTCGTGTATTTCATTGTTGAGGATTCTGTTGAATCTGTTGGTGTTTTTGAATGCCGAGGTTGTTGATGAATTTTCTGGTGTTTTTCTTGGTTAAGGTTTTTTGTTGAATTTGTTGGTGTTTTTCATTGTTGAGGTTGTTGTTGAATTTGTTGGTGATTTTCAATGTTGAGTTTGTGTTTGAATTTGTTGGTGTGTTTCCATGTTGTGGTTTTTGAATTTGTTGGTGTTTTTCAAAGTTGAGGTTGTTGTTGAACTTGTTGGTGATTTTCAATGCTGAGTTTGTTGTTGAATTTTTTGGTGTTTTTCATTTTTGAGGTTGTTGTTGAAATTTTTGGTGTTTTTCATTGTTGAGGTTTTTGTTGAATTTTTTGGTGTTTTTGAATGTTGAGGTTGTTGATGAACTTTTTGATGTTTTTCATTGTTGAGGTTTTTGTTGAATTTGTTGGTGATTTTCAATGTTGAGGTTGTTGTTGAATTTATTGGTGTATTCAATGTTTTTATTTGAATCTTTTTGTCTTTTTCAAAGATGAGGTTGCAATTGAATTTGTTGCTGTTACTAATTGTTGAGGTTGTTGAATTATTTGGTGTTTTTCAAAGTTGAGGTTGTTGTTGAATTTTTTGGTGTTTTTCATTGTTGAGGTTTCTGTTCAATTTTTTGGTGATTTTAAATGTTGAGGTTGTTGAATTTATTGGTGTTTTTCATTGTTGAGGATTCTGTTGATTTTTTTGGTGTTTTTGAATGTTGAGGTTTTTGTTGAATTTGTTGGTGTTTTTCATTGTTGAGGTTGTTGTTGAATTTGTTGGTGATTTTAATGTTGAGGTTGTGTTTGAATTTGTTGGTGTTTTTCCATGTTGAAGTTTTTGAATTTGTTGGTGTTTTTCAAAGTTGAGGTTGTTGTTGAATTTGTTGGTGATTTTCAAAGCTGAGTTTGTTGTTGAATTTTTTGGTGTTTTTCATTTTTGAGGCTGTTGTTGAAATTTCTGGTGCTTTTCATTGTTGAGGTTTTTGTTGAATTTTTTGGTGTTTTTGAATGTTGAGGTTGTTGATGAACTTTTTGATGTTTTTCATTGTTGAGGTTTATGTTGAATATGTTGGTGATTTTCAATGTTGAGTTTGTTGTTGAATTTTTTGTTGTTATTCATTGTTGAGGTTGTTGTTGAAATTGTTGGAGTTTTTCTATGTTAAGGTTGATGTTGAATTTTTTGGTGATTTTCAATGTTGAGTTTGTTGTTGAATTTGTTGGTGTTTTTTAATTGTTGATGTTTTTGTTGAATTGGTTGGTGTTTTTGAATGTTGAGGTTGTTGATGAATTTTTGGTGTTTTTCATTGTTGAAGTTGTTGTTGAATTTGTTGGTGTTTTTGAATGTTGAGGTTGTTGATGAATTTATTGGTGTTTTTCTTTGTTGAGGTTTTTGTTGAATTTGTTGGTGTTTTTCATAGTTGAGGTTGTTGTTGAATTTGTAGGTGATTTTCAATGTTGAGGTTGTTGTTGAATTTGTAGGTGATTTTCAATGTTGAGGTTGTTGTTGAATTTATTCGTGTATTCAATGTATTTATTTGAACCTTTTTGTATTTTTCAAAGTTGAGGTTGCAATTGAATTTGTTGCTGTTTCTCAATTTTGAGGTTGTTGAATTTTTTGGTGTTTTTCAAAGTTGAGGTTGTTGTTGAATTTTTTGGTGGTTTTCATAGTTGAGGTTTTTGTTGAATTTTTTTGGCGATTTTCAATGTTGAGGTGGTTGAATTTATTGGTGTTTTTCAATGTTGAGGTTGTGTTTGAATTTGTTGGTGTTTTTCCATGTTGAAGATTTTGAATTTGTTGGTGTTTTTCAAAGTTGAGGTTGTTGTTGAATTTGTTGCTGATTTGCAATGTTGAGTTTGTTGTTGAATATTTTGGTGTTTTTCATTTTTGAGGTTGTTGTTGAAATTTTTTGTGTATTTCATTGTTGAGGTTTTTGTTGAATTTTTTGATGTTTTTGAATGTTGAGGTTGTTGATGAACTTTTTGATGTTTTTCATTGTTGAGGTTTTTGTTGAATTTATTGGTGTATTCAATGTTTTTATTTGAATCTTTTTGTATTTTTCAAAGTTGAGGTTGCAATTGAATTTGTTGTTGTTTCTCATTGTTGAGGTTGTTGAATATTTGGTGTTTTTCAAAGTTGAGGTTGTTGTTGAATTTTTTGGTGTTTTTCATTGTTGACGTTTCTGTTCAATTTTTTGGTGATTTTCAATGTTGAGTTTGTTGTTGAATTTGTTGGTGTTTTTTAATTGTTGATGTTTTTGCTGAATTGGTTGGTGTTTTTGAATGTTGAGGTTGTTGATGAATTTTTGGTGTTTTTCATTGTTTAATTTGTTGGTCTTTTTCAAAGTTGAGGTTGTTGTTGAATTTGTTGCTGATTTGCAATGTTGAGTTTGTTGTTGAATTTTTTGGTGTTTTTCATTGTTGAGGATTCTGTTGATTTTTTTGGTGTTTTTGAATGTTGAGGTTGTTGATGAATTTTTTGGTGTTTTTCTTGGTTGAGGTTTTTGTTGAATTTGTTGGCGTTTTTCATTGTTGAGGTTGTTGTTGAATTTGTTGGTGATTTTGAATGTTGAGGTTTTTGTTGAATTTGTTGGTGTTTTTCATTGTTGAGGTTGTTGTTGAATTTGTTGGTGATTTTAATGTTGAGGTTGTGTTTGAATTTGTTGGTGTTTTTCCATGTTGAAGTTTTTGAATTTGTTGGTGTTTTTCAAAGTTGAGGTTGTTGTTGAATTTGTTGGTGATTTTCAAAGCTGAGTTTGTTGTTGAATTTTTTGGTGTTTTTCATTTTTGAGGCTGTTGTTGAAATTTCTGGTGCTTTTCATTGTTGAGGTTTTTGTTGAATTTTTTGGTGTTTTTGAATGTTGAGGTTGTTGATGAACTTTTTGATGTTTTTCATTGTTGAGGTTTATGTTGAATATGTTGGTGATTTTCAATGTTGAGTTTGTTGTTGAATTTTTTGTTGTTATTCATTGTTGAGGTTGTTGTTGAAATTGTTGGAGTTTTTCTATGTTAAGGTTGATGTTGAATTTTTTGTGATTTTCAATGTTGAGCTGTTGTTGAATTTGTTGGTGTTTTTTAATTGTTGATGTTTTTGTTGAATTGGTTGGTGTTTTTGAATGTTGAGGTTGTTGATGAATTTTTGTTGTTTTTCATTGTTGAAGTTGTTGTTGAATTTGTTGGTGTTTTTGAATGTTGAGGTTGTTGATGAATTTTTTGGTGTTTTTCTTTGTTGAGGTTTTTGTTGAATTTGTTGGTGTTTTTCATAGTTGAGGTTGTTGTTGAATTTGTTGGTGATTTTCAATGTTGAGGTTGTTGTTGAATTTATTGGTGTATTCAATGTATTTATTTGATCCTTTTTGTATTTTTCAAAGTTGAGGTTGCAGTTGAATTTGTTGCTGTTTCTCAATGTTGAGGTTGTTGAATTTTTTGGTGTTTTTCAAAGTTGAGGTTGTTGTTGAATTTTTTGGTGTTTTTCATAGTTGAGGTTTTTGTTGAATTTTTTTGGCTATTTTCAATGTTGAGGTGGTTGAATTTATTGGTGTTTTTCAATGTTGAGGTTGTGTTTGAATTTGTTGGTGTTTTTCCATGTTGAAGATTTTGAATTTGTTGGTGTTTTTCAAAGTTGAGGTTGTTGTTGAATTTGTTGCTGATTTGCAATGTTGAGTTTGTTGTTGAATTTTTTGGTGTTTTTCATTTTTGAGGTTGTTGTTGAAATTTTTGGTGTTTTTCATTGTAGAGGTTTTTGTTGAATTTTTTGATGTTTTTGAATGTTGAGGTTGTTGATGAACTTTTTGATGTTTTTCATTGTTGAGGTTTTTGTTGAATTTGTTGGTGATTTTCAATGTTGAGGTTGTTGTTGAATTTATTGGTGTATTCAATGTTTTTATTTGAATCTTTTTGTATTTTTCAAAGTTGACGTTGCAATTGAATTTGTTGCTGTTTCTCATTGTTGAGGTTGTTGAATTTTTTGGTGTTTTTCAAAGTTGAGGTTGTTGTTGAATTTTTTGGTGTTTTTCATTGATGAGGTTTCTGTTCAATTTTTTGGTGATTTTCAATGTTGAGGTTGTTAAATTTATTGGTGTTTTTCATTGTTGAGGTTTCTGTTGATTTTTTTGGTATTTTTGAATGTTGAGGCTGTTGATCAATTTTTTGGTGTTTTTCTTGGTTGAGGTTTTTGTTGAATTTGTTGGTGTTTTTCATTTTTGAGGCTGTTGTTGAAATTTTTGGTGTTTCTCATTTTTGAGGCTGTTGTTGAAATTTTTGGTGTTTTTCATTGTTGAGGTTTTTGTTGAATTGGTTGGTGTTTTAGAATGTTGAGGTTGTTGATGAACTTTTTGATGTTTTTCAAAGTTGAGGTTTTTGTTGAATATGTTGGTGATTTTCAATGTTGAGTTTGTTGTTGAATTTTTTGTTGTTATTCATTGTTGAGGTTTATTGTTGAAATTGTTGGAGTTTTTCTATGTTAAGGTTGATGTTGAATTTTTTGGTGATTTTCAATGTTGAGTTTGTTGTTGAATTTGTTGGTGTTTTTTAATTGTTGATGTTTTTGTTGAATTGGTTGGTGTTTTTGAATGTTGAGGTTGTTGATGAATTTTTGGTGTTTTTCATTGTTGAAGTTGTTGTTGAATTTGTTGGTGTTTTTGAATGTTGAGGTTGTTGATGAATTTGTTGGTGTTTTTCTTTGTTGAGGTTTTTGTTGAATTTGTTGGTGTTTTTCATAGTTGAGGTTGTTGTTGAATTTGTTGGTGATTTTCAATGTTGAGGTTGTTGTTGAATTTATTGGTGTATTCAATGTATTTATTTGATCCTTTTTGTATTTTTCAAAGTTGAGGTTGCAGTTGAATTTGTTGCTGTTTCTCAATGTTGAGGTTGTTGAATTTTTTGGTGTTTTTCAAAGTTGAGGTTGTTGTTGAATTTTTTGGTGTTTTTCATAGTTGAGGTTTTTGTTGAATTTTTTTGGCGATTTTCAATGTTGAGGTGGTTGAATTTATTGGTGTTTTTCAATGTTGAGGTTGTGTTTGAATTTGTTGGTGTTTTTCCATGTTGAAGATTTTGAATTTGTTGGTGTTTTTCAAAGTTGAGGTTGTTGTTGAATTTGTTGCTGATTTGCAATGTTGAGTTTGTTGTTGAATTTTTTGGTGTTTTTCATTTTTGAGGTTGTTGTTGAAATTTTTGGTGTTTTTCATTGTAGAGGTTTTTGTTGAATTTTTTGATGTTTTTGAATGTTGAGGTTGTTGATGAACTTTTTGATGTTTTTCATTGTTGAGGTTTTTGTTGAATTTGTTGGTGATTTTCAATGTTGAGGTTGTTGTTGAATTTATTGGTGTATTCAATGTTTTTATTTGAATCTTATTGTATTTTTCAAAGTTGAGGTTGCAATTGAATTTGTTGCTGTTTCTCATTGTTGAGGTTGTTGAATTTTTTGGTGTTTTTCAAAGTTGAGGTTGTTGTTGAATTTTTTTGGTGTTTTTCATTGATGAGGTTTCTGTTCAATTTTTTGGTGATTTTCAATGTTGAGGTTGTTGAATTTATTGGTGTTTTTCATTGTTGAGGTTTCTGTTGATTTTTTTGGTATTTTTGAATGTTGAGGCTGTTGATCAATTTTTTGGTGTTTTTCTTGGTTGAGGTTTTTGTTGAATTTGTTGGTGTTTTTCATTTTTGAGGCTGTTGTTGAAATTTTTGGTGTTTCTCATTTTTGAGGCTGTTGTTGAAATTTTTGGTGTTTTTCATTGTTGAGGTTTTTGTTGAATTTTTTGGTGTTTTTGAATGTTGAGGTTGTTGATGAACTTTTTGATGTTTTTCATTGTTGAGGTTTTTGTTGAATATGTTGGTGATTTTCAATGTTGAGGTTGTTGTTGAATTTGTTGGTGTATTCAATGCTTTTATTTGAATCTTTTAGTATTTTTCAACGTTGAGGTTGCAATTGAATTTGTTGCTGACTCTATTTGTTGAGGTTGTTGAATTTTTTGGTGTTTTTCAAAGTTGAGGTTGATGTTCAATTTTTTTGGTGTTTTTCATTGTTGAGGATTCTGTTCAATTTTTTGGTGATTTTAAATGATGAGGTTGTTGAATTTATTGGTGTTTTTCAATGTTGAGGATTCTGTTGAATTTGTTGGTGTTTTTGAATGTTGAGGTTGTTGATGAATTTTTTGGTGTTTTTCTCGGTTGAGGTTTTTGTTGAACTTGTTGGTGTTTTTCATTGTTGAGGTTGTTGATGAATTTGTTGGTGATTTTCAATGTTGAGGTTGTGTTTGAATTTGTTGGTGTTTTTCAAAGGTGAGGTTGTGTTTGAATTTGTTGGTGTTTTTCCATGTTGAGGTTTTTGAATTTGTTGTTGTTTTTCAAAGTTGAGGTTGTTGTTAAATTTGTTGGTGATTTTCAATGTTGAGTTTGTTGTTGAATTTTTTGGTGTTAATCATTGGTGAGGTTTTTGTTGAAATTGTTGGAGTTTTTCAATGTTAAGGTTGATGTTGAATTTTTTGGTGATTTTCAATGTTGAGTTTGTTGTTGAATTTGTTGGTGTTTTTTAATTGTTGATGTTTTTGTTGAATTGGTTGGTGTTTTTGAATGTTGAGGTTGTTGATGAATTTTTGGTGTTTTTCATTGTTGAAGTTGTTGTTGAATTTGTTGGTGTTTTTGAATGTTGAGGTTGTTGATGAATTTATTGGTGTTTTTCTTTGTTGAGGTTTTTGTTGAATTTGTTGGTGTTTTTCATAGTTGAGGTTGTTGTTGAATTTGTAGGTGATTTTCAATGTTGAGGTTGTTGTTGAATTTGTAGGTGATTTTCAATGTTGAGGTTGTTGTTGAATTTATTGGTGTATTCAATGTATTTATTTGAACCTTTTTGTATTTTTCAAAGTTGAGGTTGCAGTTGAATTTGTTGCTGTTTCTCAATGTTGAGGTTGTTGAATTTTTTGGTGTTTTTCAAAGTTGAGCTTATTGTTGAATTTTTTGGTGTTTTTCATAGTTGAGGTTTTTGTTGAATTTTTTTGGCGATTTTCAATGTTGAGGTGGTTGAATTTATTGGTGTTTTTCAATGTTGAGGTTGTGTTTGAATTTGTTGGTGTTTTTCCATGTTGAAGATTTTGAATTTGTTGGTGTTTTTCAAAGTTGAGGTTGTTGTTGAATTTGTTGCTGATTTGCAATGTTGAGTTTGTTGTTGAATTTTTTGGTGTTTTTCATTTTTGAGGTTGTTGTTGAAATTTTTGGTGTTTTTCATTGTAGAGGTTTTTGTTGAATTTTTTGATGTTTTTGAATGTTGAGGTTGTTGATGAATTTTTGGTGTTTTTCATTGTTGAGGTTGTTGTTGAATTTGTTGGTAATTTTCAATGTTGAGGTTGTTGTTGAATTTATTGTTGTTAATCATTGGTGAGGTTTTTGTTGAACTTGTTGGAGTTTTTCAATGTTAAGGTTGATGTTGAATTTTTTGGTGATTTTCAATGTTGAGTTTGTTGTTGAATTTGTTGGTGTTTTTTAATTGTTGATGTTTTTGTTGAATTGGTTGGTGTTTTTGAATGTTGAGGTTGTTGATGAATTTTTGGTGTTTTTCATTGTTGAAGTTGTTGTTGAATTTGTTGGTGTTTTTGAATGTTGTGGTTGTTGATGAATTTTTTGGTGTTTTTCTTTGTTGAGGTTGTTGTTGAATTGTTTGGTGTTAATCATTGGTGAGGTTTTTGTTGAAATTGTTGGAGTTTTTCAATGTTAAGGTTGATGTTGAATTTTTTGGTGATTTTCAATGTTGAGTTTGTTGTTGAATTTGTTGGTGTTTTTTAATTGTTGATGTTTGTGTTGAATTGGTTGGTGTTTTTGAATGTTGAGGTTGTTGATGAATTTTTGGTGTTTTTCATTGTTGAAGTTGTTGTTGAATTTGTTGGTGTTTTTGAATGTTGAGGTTGTTGATGAATTTATTGGTGTTTTTCTTTGTTGAGGTTTTTGTTGAATTTGTTGGTGTTTTTCATAGTTGAGGTTGTTGTTGAATTTGTTGGTGATTTTCAATGTTGAGGTTGTTGTTGAATTTATTGGTGTATTCAATGTATTTATTTGAACCTTTTTGTATTTTTCAAAGTTGAGGTTGCAGTTGAATTTGTTGCTGTTTCTCAATGTTGAGGTTGTTGAATTTTATGGTGTTTTTCAAAGTTGAGCTTGTTGTTGAATTTTTTGGTGTTTTTCATAGTTGAGGTTTTTGTTGAATTTTTTTGGCGATTTTCAATGTTGAGGTGGTTGAATTTATTGGTGTTTTTCAATGTTGAGGTTGTGTTTGAATTTGTTGGTGTTTTTCCATGTTGAAGATTTTGAATTTGTTGGTGTTTTTCAAAGTTGAGGTTGTTGTTGAATTTGTTGCTGATTTGCAATGTTGAGTTTGTTGTTGAATTTTTTGGTGTTTTTCATTTTTGAGGTTGTTGTTGAAATTTTTGGTGTTTATCATTGTAGTGGTTTTTGTTGAATTTTTTGATGTTTTTGAATGTTGAGGTTGTTGATGAATTTTTGGTGTTTTTCATTGTTGAGGTTGTTGTTGAATTTGTTGGTAATTTTCAATGTTGAGGTTGTTGTTGAATTTATTGTTGTTAATCATTGGTTAGGTTTTTGTTGAAATTGTTGGAGTTTTTCAATGTTAAGGTTGATGTTGAATTTTTTGGTGATTTTCAATGTTGAGTTTGTTGCTGAATTTGTTGGTGTTTTTTAATTGTTGATGTTTTTGTTGAATTGGTTGGTGGTTTTGAATGTTGAGGTTGTTGATGAATTTTTGGTGTTTTTCATTGTTGAAGTTGTTGTTGAATTTGTTGGTGTTTTTGAATGTTGTGGTTGTTGATGAATTTTTTGGTGTTTTTCTTTGTTGAGGTTGTTGTTGAATTTGTTGGTGTTTTTGAATGTTGAAGATTTTGAATTTGTTGGTGTTTTTCAAAGTTGAGGTTGTTGTTGAATTTGTTGGTGTTTTTCATAGTTGAGTTTGTTGTTGAATTTGTTGGTGATTTTCAATGTTGAGGTTGTTGTTGAATTTATTGGTGTATTCAATGTATTTATTTGAACCTTTTTGTATTTTTCAAAGTTGAGGTTGCAGTTGAATTTGTTGCTGTTTCTCAATGTGGAGGTTGTTGAATTTTTTGGTGTTTTTCAAAGTTGAGGTTGTTGTTGAATTTTTTGGTGTTTTTCATAGTTGAGGTTTTTGTTGAATTTTTTTGGCGATTTTCAATGTTGAGGTGGTTGAATTTATTGGTGTTTTTCAATGTTGAGGTTGTGTTTGAATTTGTTGGTGTTTTTCCATGTTGAAGATTTTGAATTTGTTGGTGTTTTTCAAAGTTGAGGTTGTTGTTGAATTTGTTGCTGATTTGCAATGTTGAGTTTGTTGTTGAATTTTTTGGTGTTTTTCATTTTTGAGGTTGTTGTTGAAATTTTTGGTGTTTTTCATTGTAGAGGTTTTTGTTGAATTTTTTGATGTTTTTGAATGTTGAGGTTGTTGATGAACTTTTTGATGTTTTTCATTGTTGAGGTTTTTGTTGAATTTGTTGGTGATTTTCAATGTTGAGGTTGTTGTTGAATTTATTGGTGTATTCAATGTTTTTATTTGAATCTTTTTGTATTTTTCAAAGTTGAGGTTGCAATTGAATTTGTTGCTGTTTCTCATTGTTGAGGTTGTTGAATATTTGGTGTTTTTCAAAGTTGAGGTTGTTGTTGAATTTTTTGGTGTTTTTCATTGTTGACGTTTCTGTTCAATTTTTTGGTGATTTTCAATGTTGAGTTTGTTGTTGAATTTGTTGGTGTTTTTTAATTGTTGATGTTTTTGTTGAATTGGTTGGTGTTTTTGAATGTTGGGGTTGTTGATGAATTTTTGGTGTTTTTCATTGTTGAGGTTGTTGTTGAATTTGTTGGTAATTTTCAATGTTGAGGTTGTTGTTGAATTTATCGGTGTATTCAATGTATTTATTTGAACCTTTTTGTATTTTTCAAAGTTGAGGTTGCAGTTGAATTTGTTGCTGTTTCTCAATGTTGAGATTGTTGAATTTTTTGGTGTTTTTCAAAGTTGAGGTTGTTGTTGAATTTTTTGGTGTTTTTCATAGTTGAGGTTTTTGTTGAATTTTTTGGCGATTTTCAATGTTGAGGTGGTTGAATTTATTGGTGTTTTTCAATGTTGAGGTTGTGTTTGACTTTGTTGGTGTTTTTCCATGTTGAAGATTTTGAATTTGTTGGTCTTTTTCAAAGTTGAGGTTGTTGTTGAATTTGTTGCTGATTTGCAATGTTGAGTTTGTTGTTCAATTTTTTGATGTTTTTCATTGTTGAGGATTCTGTTGATTTTTTTGGTGTTTTTGAATGTTGAGGTTGTTGATGAATTTTTTGGTGTTTTTCTCGGTTGAGGTTTTTGTTGAACTTGTTGGTGTTTTTCATTGTTGAGGTTGTTGTTGAATTTGTTGGTGATTTTCAATGTTGAGGTTGTGTTTGAATTTGTTGGTGTTTTTCCATGTTGAGGTTTTTGAATTTGTTGGTGTTTTTCAAAGTTGAGGTTGTGTTTGAATTTGTTGGTGTTTTTCCATGTTGAGGTTTTTGAATTTGTTGTTGTTTTTCAAAGTTGAGGTTGTTGTTAAATTTGTTGGTGATTTTCAATGTTGAGTTTGTTGTTGAATTTTTTGGTGTTAATCATTGGTGAGGTTTTTGTTGAAATTGTTGGAGTTTTTCAATGTTAAGGTTCATGTTGAATTTTTTGGTGATTTTCAATGTTGAGTTTGTTGTTGAATTTGTTGGTGTTTTTTAATTGTTGATGTTTTTGTTGAATTGGTTGGTGTTTTTGAATGTTGAGGTTGTTGATGAATTTTTGGTGTTTTTCATTGTTGAAGTTGTTGTTGAATTTGTTGGTGTTTTTGAATGTTGAGGTTGTTGATGAATTTTTTGGTGTTTTTCTTTGTTGAGGTTTTTGTTGAATTTGTTGGTGTTTTTGAATGTTGAAGATTTTGAATTTGTTGGTGTTTTTCAAAGTTGAGGTTGTTGTTGAATTTGTTGGTGTTTTTCATAGTTGAGTTTGTTGTTGAATTTGTTGGTGATTTTCAATGTTGAGGTTGTTGTTGAATTTATTGGTGTATTCAATGTATTTATTTGAACCTTTTTGTATTTTTCAAAGTTGAGGTTGCAGTTGAATTTGTTGCTGTTTCTCAATGTGGAGGTTGTTGAATTTTTTGGTGTTTTTCAAAGTTGAGGTTGTTGTTGAATTTTTTGGTGTTTTTCATAGTTGAGGTTTTTGTTGAATTTTTTTGGCGATTTTCAATGTTGAGGTGGTTGAATTTATTGGTGTTTTTCAATGTTGAGGTTGTGTTTGAATTTGTTGGTGTTTTTCCATGTTGAAGATTTTGAATTTGTTGGTGTTTTTCAAAGTTGAGGTTGTTGTTGAATTTGTTGCTGATTTGAAATGTTGCGTTTGTTGTTGAATTTTTTGGTGTTTTTCATTTTTGAGGTTGTTGTTGAAATTTTTGGTGTTTTTCATTGTAGAGGTTTTTGTTGAATTTTTTGATGTTTTTGAATGTTGAGGTTGTTGATGAACTTTTTGATGTTTTTCATTGTTGAGGTTTTTGTTGAATTTGATGGTGATTTTCAATGTTGAGGTTGTTGTTGAATTTATTGGTGGATTCAATGTTTTTATTTGAATCTTTTTGTATTTTTCAAAGTTGAGGTTGCAATTGAATTTGTTGCTGTTTCTCATTGTTGAGGTTGTTGAATATTTGGTGTTTTTCAAAGTTGAGGTTGTTGTTGAATTTTTTGGTGTTTTTCATTGTTGAGGTTTCTGTTCAATTTTTTGGTGATTTTCAAAGTTGAGTTTGTTGTTGAATTTGTTGGTGTTTTTTAATTGTTGATGTTTTTGTTGAATTGGTTGGTGTTTTTGAATGTTGAGGTTGTTGATGAATTTTTGGTGTTATTCATTGTTGAGGTTGTTGTTGAATTTGTTGGTGATTTTCAATGTTGAGGTTGTTGTTGAATTTATTGGTGTTAATCATTGGTGAGGTTTTTGTTGAAATTGTTGGAATATTTCAATGTTAAGGTTGATGTTGAATTTTTTGGTGATTTTCAATGTTGAGTTTGTTGTTGAATTTGTTGGTGTTTTTTAATTGTTGATGTTTTTGTTGAATTGGTTGGTGTTTTTGAATGTTGAGGTTGTTGATGAATTTTTGGTGTTTTTCATTGTTGAAGTTGTTGTTGAATTTGTTGGTGTTTTTGAATGTTGAGGTTGTTGATGAATTTTTTGGTGTTTTTCTTTGTTGAGGTTTTTGTTGAATTTGTTGGTGTTTTTCATAATTGAGGTTGTTGTTGAATTTGTTGGTGATTTTCAATGTTGAGGTTGTTGTTGAATTTATTGGTGTATTCAATGTATTTATTTGAACCATTTTGTATTTTTCAAAGTTGAGGTTGCAGTTGAATTTGTTGCTGTTTCTCAATGTTGAGGTTGTTGAATTTTTTGGTGTTTTTCAAAGTTGAGGTTGTTGTTGAATTTTTTGGTGTTTTTCATAGTTGAGGTTTTTGTTGAATTTTTTTGGCGATTTTCAATGTTGAGGTGGTTGAATTTATTGGTGTTTTTCAATGTTGAGGTTGTGTTTGAATTTGTTGGTGTTTTTCCATGTTGAAGATTTTGAATTTGTTGGTGTTTTTCAAAGTTGAGGTTGTTGTTGAATTTGTTGCTGATTTGCAATGTTGAGTTTGTTGTTGAATTTTTTGGTGTTTTTCATTTTTGAGGTTGTTGTTGAAATTTTTGGTGTTTTTCATTGTAGAGGTTTTTGTTGAATTTTTTGATGTTTTTGAATGTTGAGGTTGTTGATGAACTTTTTGATGTTTTTCATTGTTGAGGTTTTTGTTGAATTTGTTGGTGATTTTCAATGTTGAGGTTGTTGTTGAATTTATTGGTGTATTCAATGTTTTTATTTGAATCTTTTTGTATTTTTCAAAGTTGAGGTTGCAATTGAATTTGTTGCTGTTTCTCATTGTTGAGGTTGTTGAATATTTGGTGTTTTTCAAAGTTGAGGTTGTTGTTGAATTTTTTGGTGTTTTTCATTGTTGACGTTTCTGTTCAATTTTTTCGTGATTTTCAATGTTGAGTTTGTTGTTGAATTTGTTGGTGTTTTTTAATTGTTGATGTTTTTGTTGAATTGGTTGGTGTTTTTGAATGTTGGGGTTGTTGATGAATTTTTGGTGTTTTTCATTGTTGAGGTTGTTGTTGAATTTGTTGGTAATTTTCAATGTTGAGGTTGTTGTTGAATTTATCGGTGTATTCAATGTATTTATTTGAACCTTTTTGTATTTTTCAAAGTTGAGGTTGCAGTTGAATTTGTTGCTGTTTCTCAATGTTGAGATTGTTGAATTTTTTGGTGTTTTTCAAAGTTGAGGTTGTTGTTGAATTTTTTGGTGTTTTTCATAGTTGAGGTTTTTGTTGAATTTTTTGGCGATTTTCAATGTTGAGGTGGTTGAATTTATTGGTGTTTTTCAATGTTGAGGTTGTGTTTGACTTTGTTGGTGTTTTTCCATGTTGAAGATTTTGAATTTGTTGGTCTTTTTCAAAGTTGAGGTTGTTGTTGAATTTGTTGCTGATTTGCAATGTTGAGTTTGTTGTTGAATTTTTTGATGTTTTTCATTGTTGAGGATTCTGTTGATTTTTTTGGTGTTTTTGAATGTTGAGGTTGTTGATGAATTTTTTGGTGTTTTTCTCGGTTGAGGTTTTTGTTGAACTTGTTGGTGTTTTTCATTGTTGAGGTTGTTGTTGAATTTGTTGGTGATTTTCAATGTTGAGGTTGTGTTTGAATTTGTTGGTGTTTTTCCATGTTGAGGTTTTTGAATTTGTTGGTGTTTTTCAAAGTTGAGGTTGTGTTTGAATTTGTTGGTGTTTTTCCATGTTGAGGTTTTTGAATTTGTTGTTGTTTTTCAAAGTTGAGGTTGTTGTTAAATTTGTTGGTGATTTTCAATGTTGAGTTTGTTGTTGAATTTTTTGGTGTTAATCATTGGTGAGGTTTTTGTTGAAATTGTTGGAGTTTTTCAATGTTAAGGTTCATGTTGAATTTTTTGGTGATTTTCAATGTTGAGTTTGTTGTTGAATTTGTTGGTGTTTTTCAAAGTTGACGTTGTTGTTGAATTTTTTGGTGTTTTTTAATTGTTGAGGTTTTTGTTCAATTTGTTGGTGTTTTTGAATGTTGAGGTTGTTGATGAATTTTTTGGTGTTTTTCAATGTTGAGGTTGTTGTTGAATTTGTTGGTGTTTTTGAATGTTGAGGTTGTTGATGAATTTTTGGTGTTTTTCATTGTTGAAGTTGTTGTTGAATTTGTTGGTGTTTTTGAATGTTGAGGTTGTTGATGAATTTTTTGGTGTTTTTCTTTGTTGAGGTTTTTGTTGAATTTGTTGGTGTTTTTCATAGTTGAGGTTGTTGTTTAATTTGTTGGTGATTTTCAATGTTGAGGTTGTTGTTGAATTTATTGGTGTATTCAATGTATTTATTTGAACCTTTTTGTATTTTTCAAAGTTGAGGTTGCAGTTGAATTTATTGCTGTTTCTCAATGTTGAGGTTGTTGAATTTTTTGGTGTTTTTCAAAGTTGAGGTTGTTGTTGAATTTTTTGGTGTTTTTCATAGTTGAGGTTTTTGTTGAATTTTTTTTGGCGATTTTCAATGTTGAGGTGGTTGAATTTATTGGTGTTTTTCAATGTTGAGGTTGTGTTTGAATTTGTTGGTGTTTTTCCATGTTGAAGATTTTGAATTTGTTGGTGTTTTTCAAAGTTGAGGTTGTTGTTGAATTTGTTGCTGATTTGCAATGTTGAGTTTGTTGTTGAATTTTTTGGTGTTTTTCATTTTTGAGGTTGTTGTTGAAATTTTTGGTGTTTTTCATTGTAGAGGTTTTTGTTGAATTTTTTGATGTTTTTGAATGTTGAGGTTGTTGATGAACTTTTTGATGTTTTTCATTGTTGAGGTTTTTGTTAAATTTGTTGGTGATTTTCAATGTTGAGTTTGTTGTTGAATTTTTTGGTGTTAATCATTGGTGAGGTTTTTGTTGAAATTGTTGGAATTTTTCAATGTTAAGGTTGATGTTGAATTTTTTGGTGATTTTCAATGTTGAGTTTGTTGTTGAATTTGTTGGTGTTTTTCAAAGTTGACGTTGTTGTTGAATTTTTTGGTGTTTTTTAATTGTTGAGGTTTTTGTTCAATTTGTTGGTGTTTTTGAATGTTGAGGTTGTTGATGAATTTTTTGGTGTTTTTCAATGTTGAGGTTGTTGTTGAATTTGTTGGTGTTTTTGAATGTTGAGGTTGTTGATGAATTTTTTGGTGTTTTTCTTTGTTGAGGTTATTGTTGAATTTGTTGGTGTTCTTCATTGTTGAGGTTGTTGTTGAATTTATTGGTGTATTCAATGCTTTTATTTGAATCTTTTAGTATTTTTCAACGTTGAGGTTGCAATTGAATTTCTTGCTGATTCTATTTGTTGAGGTTGTTGAATTTTTTGGTGTTTTTCAAAGTTGAGGTTTCTGTTCAATTATTTGGTGATTTTAAATGTTGAGTTTGTTGAATTTATTGGTGTTTTTCATTGTTGAGGATTCTGTTGAATTTGTTGGTGTTTTGAATGTTGAGGTTGTTGATGAATTTTTTGGTGTTTTTCTCGGTTGAGGTTTTTGTTGAACTTGTTGGTGTTTTTCATTGTTGAGGTTGTTGTTGAATTTGTTGGTGATTTTCAATGTTGAGGTTGTGTCTGAATTTGTTGGTGTTTTTCCATGTTGAGGTTTTTGAATTTGTTGGTGTTTTTCAAAGTTGAGGTTGTGTTGGATTTTGTTGGTGTTTTTCCATGTTGAGGTTTTTAAATTTGTTGTTGTTTTTCAAAGTTGAGGTTGTTGTTGAATTTGTTGGTGATGTTCAATGTTGAGTTTGTTGTTGAATTTTTTGGTGTTATTCATTGTTGAGGTTTTTGTTGAAATTGTTGGAGTTTTTCAATGTTAAGGTTGATGTTGAATTTTTTGGTGATTTTCAATGTTGAGTTTGTTGTTGAATTTGTTGGTGTTTTTCAAAGTTGACGTTGTTGTTGAATTTTTTGGTGTTTTTTAATTGTTGAGGTTTTTGCTGAATTTGTTGGTGTTTTTGAATGTTGAGGTTGTTGATGAATTTTTTGGTGTTTTTCAATGTTGAGGTTGTTGTTTAATTTGTTGGTGTTTTTGAATGTTGAAGTTGTTGATGAATTTTTGATGGTTTTCTTTGTTGAGGTTTTTGTTGAATTTGTTGGTGTTCTTCATTGTTGAGGTTGTTGTTGAATTTGTTGGTGATTTTCAATGTTTTGTTGTTGAATTTTTTGGTGTTTTTCATTTTTGAGGCTGATGTTGAAATTTTTCGTGTTTTTCATTGTTGAGGTTTTAGTTGAATTTTTTGGTGTTTTTGAATGTTGAGGTTGTTGATGAACTTTTTGATGTTTTTCATTGTTGAGGTTTTTGTTGAATATGTTGGTGATTTTCAATGTTGAGTTTGTTGTTGAATTTATAGGAGTATTCAATGTTTTTATTTGAATCTTTTAGTATTTTTCAACGTTGAGGTTGCAATTGAATTTCTTGCTGTTTCTATTTGTTGAGGTTGTTGAATTTTTTGGTGTTTTTCAAAGTTGAGGTTGTTGTTGAATTTTTTTGGTGTTTTTCATTGTTGAGGATTCTGTTGAATTTTTTGGTGTTTTTCAATGTTGAGGTTTTTGTTCAATTTTTTGGTCATTTTCAATGTTGAGGTTGTTGAATTTATTGTTGTTTTTCATTGTTGAGGTTTATGTTGAATTTGTTGGTGATTTTCAATGTCGAGGTTGTTGTTGAATTTTTTGGTGTTTTTCATTGTTGAGGATTCTGTTGAAATTGTAGGTGTTTTTGAATGTTGAGGTTGTTGATGAATTTTTTGGGGTGTTTCTTGGTTGAGGTATTTGTTGAATTTGTTGGTGTTTTTCATTGTTGAGGTTGTTGTTGAATTTGTTGGTGATTTGCAATGTTGAGGTTGTGTTTGAATTTGTTGGTGATTTTCAATGTTGAGTTTGTTGTTGAATTTTTTGGTGTTTTTCATTGTTGAGTTTGTAGTT
This sequence comes from Cetorhinus maximus, assembly GCF_964194155.1. NCBI lineage: Eukaryota > Metazoa > Chordata > Chondrichthyes > Lamniformes > Cetorhinidae > Cetorhinus > Cetorhinus maximus. The sequence continues at coordinate 869,077 of NW_027596143.1, forward strand.
GAAATTGTTGGAGTTTTTCAATGTTGAGGTTGAAGATGAATTTTTTGGTGATTTTCAATGTTGAGTTTGTTGTTGAATTTGTTGGTGTTTTTCAATGTTGAGGTTGTTGAATTTGTTGGTATTTTTCAAAGTTGACGTTGTTGTTGAATTTTTTGGTGTTTTTAATTGTTGAGGTTTTTGTTGAATTTGTTGGTGTTTTTGAATGTTGAGGTTGTTGATGAATTTTTTGGTGTTTTTCATTGTTGAGGTTGTTGTTGAATTCGTTGGTGTTTTTGAATGTTGAGCTTGTTGTTGAATTGTTTGTTGTTTTTCATTGTTGTGGTTGTTGTCGTTGAATTTTTGATGTTTTTCATTGTTGAGGTTGTTGTTAAATTTTTTGGTGATTTTCAATTCTGAGGTTGTTGTTGAATTTGTTGGTGTCATCAATTTTTATTTTGTTGAACTTTTTTGTATTTTTAAAAGTTGAGGTTGTTGTTGAATTTGTTGGTGTTTTTCAATGTTGAGCTTGTTGAATTTGTTGGTGTTTTTCAAAGCTGCGTTTGTTGTTGAATTTGTTGCTGTATTTGAATGTTGAGGTTGTTAAATCTGTTGGTGTTTTTCAAACTGAGGTTGTTGTTTAAGTTTTTGATGTTTTTCATTGCTGAGTTTGTTGTTAAATTTGTTGGTGATATTCAATATTGAGTTTGTTGTTGAATTTGTTGGTGTTTTTCAATGTTGAGGTTTTTGTTGAATTTGTTGGTGTTTTTCATAGATGAGGTTGTTGTTGAATTTGTTGGTGATTTTCAATATTGAGGTTGTAGTTGAATTTGTTGGTGTTTTTCCATGTTGAGGTTTTTGAATTTGTTGGACTTTTTCAAAGTTGAGGTTGTTTTTGAATTTTTTGGTAATTTTCAATATTGAGGTTGTTGTTGAATTTATTGGTGTATTCAATGTTTTTTTTTTAATCTTTTCGTATTTTTCAAAGTTGAGGTTGCCGTTGAATTTGTTGCTGTTTCTCAACGTTGAGGTTGTTGAATTTTTTGGTGTTGTTCAAAGTTGAGGTTGTTGTTGAATTTTTTGATGTTTTTCATTGCTGAGGTTGTTGTTGAATTTGTTGGTGATTTTCAATATTGAGGTTGTTGAATTTATTGGTGTTATCAATGGTTTTTTTAAATCTTTTTTGTATTTATCAAAGTTGAGGTTGCAGTTGAATTTGTTGGTGTTTTTCAATGTTGAGGTTGTTGAAGTTGTTGGTGTTTTTCAAAGTTGAGGTTGTTGTTGAATTTTTTGATGTTTTTCATTATTGAGGTTTTTGTTGAATATTTTGGTGTTTTTGAATGTTGAGGTTGTTGATGAATTTATTGGTGTTTTTCATTGTTGAGGTTTTTGTTGAATTTGTTGGTGAGTTTCAATGTTGAGGTTGTTGTTGAATTTATTGGTGTATTCAATGTTTTTATTTGAATCTTTTTGTATTTTTCAAACCTAAGGTTGCAGTTGAATTTCTTGCTGTTCCTCAATGTTGAGGTTGTTGAATTTTTTGGTGTTATTCAAAGTTGAGGTTGTTGTTGAATTTTTTGTTGTTTTTCATTGCTGAGGTTGTTGTTGAATTAGTTGATGATTTTCAATGTTGAGGTTGTTGAAGTTGTTGGTGTTTTTCAAAGTTGAGGTTGTTGATGAATTTTTTGGTGTTTTTCAATGTTGCGGTTTTTGTTGAATTAATTGGTGTTTTTGAATGTTGAGTTTGTTGATGAATTTTTTGGTGCTTTTCATTGTTGAGGTTTTTGTTGAATTAGATTGGTGATTTTCAATGTTGAGGTTGTTGTTGAATTTTTTGGTGTTTCTCATTGTTGAGGTTTCTGTTGAATTTGTTGGTGTTTTTGAATGTTGAGGTTGTTGATGAATTTTTTGGTGTTTTTCATTGTTGAGATTTTTGTTGAATTTGTTG